>NC_084521.1:7450000-7605000 GCF_024500385.1 Phyllopteryx taeniolatus | reverse complement strand
AATCAAATTAACATTTACTTTTATTGAATGTAATTCTTTTTGTTTGATTTACATTATAAGTTGATTATCACGCCCAAAAAAAAAAATGGCTAAAGTTTCATTTAATGGGGAAAAAAATGTGAATAAGATTATAGTATTTGTTGACATACTTTAAGCTGTCAGTATATGCTCTGTAGTGCGTGGCATGTGGCAAGGCCTTCAAGAAGCTGTGGTCTTTGCACGAGCACAACAAGGTGGTCCACGGCTACGCCGAGAAGAGGTTCTCTTGCGAGATCTGCGACAAGAAGTTCTACACCATGGCGCATGTCCGCAAGCACATGGTCGGTGAGTCGTAAGCCGCCGTCGTTCCGTCGCGCTTATTCTTGTTGCTCTGGATTTGCATGAAAAAAGAAATGTTGAAAGAACTTACAAATCAGCTTGCACCCATTTTATCAGCTTCGTCGATTACAGCCACTTATGCATTGTAGGTTTTGGAAAGCAGGCGTGTCTATACTTAGATCAGTTACTCGGAGCTATTAATAAAAACTATATAAATAATATAATAAAAATAATATAAATAGTACATGATGACAACCAGAGTACTCTTGCCAAAAACCCTGTCAACAGAGATGTAAACGTGTCAACATAAAATACCACTTTATCAGGTCTACTGTGATGGGAGAGTAACTTTGACACATTGTCTGACTGATATAATGAGAAAACCTGTAACAAAGTTGAAATTGAAGAAATTTGAAGGTATTATTTTGGACTTTGAAAAATGTAAGTCAAAGATCAAATTCATTGTGTATTTTGTTTTGTTTTTGTTTAAATGACAACATTAGAATAAGTGTGTGGGGGGGGGGGGGTGTTGAGAGACTGTATGTCCTCAGTTGATGTGCAGTACTATGCTTGTGCCACAGTGAGGTGCTAGGCCACATGCGATAGGACGCATGCCTGTCTCATTTTTGTTCCTATATTTGCGTTCTTCTTCTGTGGCAGTAGAGTTCTGTAAACCCTTTATTCTTTAATAACTGTTGTCTCCGTGAGGATGATGTGACCAACACCTCCTTATTAAATATGGCAGACCAACTGGTTGCAGCCAAGTAGTGCACTCAAACGTTTCAAGATGCGATTACATTAACAAACACTTCCACGCAACCCAATCTAGAAAATTCTTGTTTTGTGTTTGTAGCCCACACGAAGGACATGCCGTTCACCTGCGAGACGTGCGGGAAGTCATTCAAACGCAGCATGTCCCTGAAGGTGCACTCTTTGCAGCATTCTGGAGAGAAGCCCTTCAAGTGTGAGGTTTGAGCTCTTTTTCCACGTTGCATTGAACAATTTTATTTGCCAATGTTAAACAAGTTATTATTTTGTCTGTTTTTATTGTTAAAAATGTGCTTTCTTGCCATTGCAGAACTGCAGTGAACGTTTCCAGTACAAATACCAGCTGCGTTCGCACATGAGCATCCACATTGGACACAAGCAGTTTATGTGCCAGTGGTGCGGCAAGGACTTCAACATGAAGCAGTACTTTGACGAACACATGAAAACCCACACTGGTGAGTACAGTGAACCCCTACAAGTGAATTCAGGAGCTTTATTTTGACAGAAGTAATGCTTTGCCACCAAGGAACCATGTCGAATTGAGTTGAGGAATTTAAAACTTCAAACTTTATCCAGCAAAAATCTTTTTGACATAATATTTTGGAATGCAGTGTACTAGACAGATGGGTGCTGCAAAATTAAGATAAATTTGAGTTTTCGTCATTGCTTCTGGGCGGAGTGTGGCTACGAAGTCTGATGACTGAAACTTAAACACAAAACTAGGGCTGGGCGTTATGGACCCAAAATAAAATCTCCCAAAAAAAATTCCACAAAAATTTGATTTCCAATTATACTGTTTTTTTTTTTAGAGCTGCAACTAACGATTATTTGAATAATTGATTAATCTGTCTTATTACAGTATATATTAATTTTTTCGCCGAATCAATATATTTTTTTCACGTCATTCAAAAACTCCACATTATTTCAAATTGACAGTAAAATGTAAAAAGTAAAATGCACATAATCAAACTAATTATGATTCAATTGCTGATAATGATTATGATTTACTAACATGTCAGAAAATAGGCAAAAATGTTGATCATTGTTTTCAAGAGTAAAAGCAGATGTTTGCAAATGCTTTATTTTGATTAAATATAAAGATAATCAGTCTGGTCTCACACAGAAATCTGAGAATATTGACTACTGAGAGGCTGAAATTCGGAGTATTTGAACAATTTTAAGTTAAACAAGGTCTATATACGATTAATAGATTATCAAAATAGTTGTCGATTATTTTGATAATCGATTTGTTGTCAATGAATCAATTAATTGCTGCACCTCTACTATCAACCCTTGCTTCTATAAAAAGCAAATGACAAAGACATTATTCAAAACAAGTTGCGCTGAAAAGTCGTACTGTTGCCAACACTGACTGTTCTTTTGTAAACTAGCTCCTCATGTTGTTAGTGTAAGCAGTGAGGATGTGTTTTCACCTTTGATTGTCCTCTAATTAATCAATGAAATCGATTAATCGCCCAGCCCTACTAATAAGTCAGCTCCACAACAACTAATCTTGACCAAACGCTCCGATTTTCCTCCAAACTCACCTGTCCCTGCACCCCCGATAGATGTTCATCGCAGTTTGTCGCTTTAATTAGTCTCCATTTTTGTCTGGCCGTCAACAGGAGAGAAGCCGTACATCTGCGAGATCTGCGGAAAGAGCTTCACAAGCCGGCCCAACATGAAGCGCCACCGCCGCACCCACACAGGAGAGAAGCCGTACCCATGCGAGGTGTGCGGGCAGCGTTTCCGCTTCTCCAACATGCTCAAGGCGCACCGGGAGAAGTGCTTCCGTGTCAGCCAGCCGCCGGATGACCCTCTCGGCTCGTCTGGTCCGGTGAAACCAGAGCGGCAGCCAGAGCAGATGCCGTCCTCGGAGCCTCCCCTGCTTCACCCCATGGGGGGGCTACCTCCCTCAACACGCATACACCCTCTTCCACCGCCTGCCCTCTTTTCTGGCGGTAGGATGAATTCCAACACCTGAAGCATCGAAAGGTTATTTTTTGTTTGTTTTTTTTTTACCCGGAGATTCTTGCACCTCAGCAACACTGCCACTGGGTGGAAATAAGTCATAAGTATTACTTATTTTTTACAAATACATTTGGTAAGCTGGTTTTATCCGGGGACCAGCGACGTTTGTCTTTACAGAGCCTTGCACAACGCAGTGATTGTAGCATCTCTAGCAACAATAAGCAAGAAAATTTACATTTTTTCCATCCACTGCCCACATGTAGCGGCGGCAGGCGGTTCCAGTGCGACTCAGCAATAATAACCAAAAGGTGATGTGTTTTTGAGAATATACACTACTAACAAAAGGTTAAGGATATTGGGCTGCTGGGTGAAATTCAGGATGAATCTTAAATGTGCTACAGCGTTCCCCCCGTCTATTTGCAGTTTTTGTGGTCTTTCTGAAACTCCCCAACATGCCACAAGATAGCACCAAAGGCCTGGCAAATAGAAAAGTAGTGCTTTGGCTCAGTCTTGTGGCATCTGTAGGCAACTTTAAGCCTTTTCAGGGGTCAGCTACCAGCGGAGAACAAGCAAGTTGTGCAAAAAGTACTCAAACATTGAGCTGTTGGACATGTGCATTCAAAAGTTTAGAGAAGGTCAAGTTAAGTTCACCTCCTCAGTTTATAGTGGATTATAGGTTCATCTTAAAATTTCACCCAAAGCCCAATATCCCTAACTGTTTGGGAGTCGTGTGTGTGTGTGTATGTATACACAATAATCAAATCTCATTAGCTCACAGCTATCTCACGTTATAGTGTTTATAATCCGCCTTGCACCTTACATTTAACGACGTAACCGAAATGTAACCCTCACTGTTTCCATTATTAGAACTGTGTGTGTGTGTGTGTGTGTGTGTGTGCATGCGTGCGCGCAATTTGTGGCGTGATTTGTCGCAGTAAAGATGGTACTTGGAATGACTAAAATTTTGTCAATTGTTGAAAACAGGGGTGGGCAAAGCTTTTAATTAATTCATTTTGATTGACATATTTAGAATTTAAGTAGAAATTATAAAAAAAGGAGAATACATTATTTCATTATTAAACTAAACTATTTTACTTTTTTTTGTCATTTACAAATGATTTGGCCCATCTGTCTGTTATAATCAAATCTCTAGCACAAAAGTTTGCCCACCCTTGGTCTATATGAAAAAAAAAAATCATATTTGTGCGAGAATCCTTCTGAATGTTCTGAATTCCTGTTTCCATGCCAGTGTTGGACTGAGCAGATGAATGTTGCCCAGAGTATTTGACTAGTAGATGTACAGTAGCTAAATTTTACTTCTTTAGACAGCATACTAGTTGAGTGAATCAAGTTCCACTTCTATCACGCTACTGTACGCTGTCAAGCTGGCTGTGTATCAGCTGCTGGCCAACGCTAGCTACTCCTCGGCTAATATGGCGGCATCTTGTGGCGTTACAGAAAGAGCATAAAAAATATACAGATTGATGCGGATAGCTGAGTTTTTCAGCGGTTAGTTAGTTAGTTTATCAAAAAGGTTTGAGAGTTCGCGAATGAAGATTTGCAAATAGATGGGGGTTCACTGTAATTGATTATTATGTCCGTCCCTAGTTGACATCTAACATCTAAAAAGACCAAGTCCTACTGATCCTGAGCTCGCCATTAAAAGGCCAAATTTTTGCAGTATTTGCACTTTTGACAATTATTTGTCACAAAATCAACTGGGCCCAACGGCATGAAAATGAAATCCCGCCGGGTAAATGCAAATTCGGACATTTTAAACTGGGAAACAGTTCGTTCTCATAAGATAATAAACCCTTAATAAATTCTTTTGAGTTATATAAATGTTTAGAAATGTCGTTTGAGTTACCGTCCATTGCAAGTGAACTCAAAGGAGGTTAGGAACTGAAAAAGAAGTAGACACTGCCACATTAATATCACTTTTTTTTAACTAGTTTCGCTTCATTTTGAAGTTTGCATTCCAACAGTATTGAAACAAAGCATTGCACTGGGAAGCTAGCTAGCTTGTTTTTTGGTTTTTATACTCAACACTCGCTAGTTAGCTAATTTGGCCAAACTAAATCAAAGTACAGTACCATAAATGACATGTCATAACTTAGATATAAGAAGGAAATTTGCCAAGTTAACTGGCTCCGAAAACACAAATTATTTTCTCTACTAACTTTAGCCAAAGTATGCTATAAAAAAAAAAAAAAAAGACTGCACTATCTACGCACTTAGCTTAGTTGTTGTGTAGCATTTAACTGTAAATATTGTTACCCTTAGTAAGCAAGCGAAAAAGTTGAGAACAATCTTTTGTAAATCTAATATGCTTTTTTGGGTTTCATTTCAAAGACAAAGCACCTTGGTGAATCTTAAGCTTCCCCTTTTTATGATTTCATAGCTCCGGTACATTTTGTTGTATTTTTATGTTTTTTTTAATCCCTTTTCTTTGCTGCTTTTGTACTACAGGGTCCACTTAAAACCCTTAAAATGCACTCATTCCTGCACTAAAATGAGAGAAAATATTTGATTCTACATGGTAAGTTTGTGACAAAACGTTGATAACCTGATATACTGTATCTTGTACGTTATCTCTTATTATAAAATATTGATACAACTGACTTTATTTTGAATATAGAATTACGAGACAGAAAATGTATATAGTTTTTGCCTTTTTCAGTTCTGCTGCTATCGCGATCAATATATTTTTTTCCACACAAGACAAGTTTTGCAAGCTAGTCATTGTGAGTTTAACACCCCTACTATGTAGAGAAACCCCCTTCGATATTACAAGAAAAGGCTCAAATCGTAATACTGTCGTCATTTATTTTACATTATTGTTTCAAAAAGCACTAGCCCAAAAGTACAGCTTGCGCAATTACCAAAAATCAGAACGGTATGGGGCAAAAAGGCGTCATTTATACAGTACGTCAAAAAAAAAAAAAAAAAACTCCAGTGTAATGTTATCAGAAGGTATAGAATAATAGTTGAAATTGTATAAGGAAAAATGTAAAGCTACTTCTGTAACATTTTGACTTGATTCTTGTAAATTGTAGTGCTGTTTATTTTCGTAAACTAACAACTTTATTCTCGTAACATGAAGGGCGCTATATTATTTTATTGTGCTGTGTTTATTTTCGTAACATTACTACTTTATTCTCATAACTATCCCAAAAGTTTGAATTGCGTACCAGTATTGGCCGAATGTGTTACAAGTATCAAGGGCTACAATGACAAAAAAAACAACACCAAAATAAAATGTGACGTTACAAGAAATAGTTGCATATTTACTTTACTCTCGGAACTGAATCCTGCAGTATTTTTGAAAGAAAATACCAACATATAGTGTAGTGTTATGTATTTCCATGAGGAGAAAAAAAATGAGCGAAAAGTTGGTATTCTACAAGAAAAAAATATATTTTAAAAGAATTCAGTTTATTTTGATTCTGATTTTATTTTCATCGCATTGTCATTTTTCGTATTTGTTTTCTTTGCAGCGTGGTGCACGAATACACTTGTGTACAAAAAAAATCCTGAAATCCAGTGGTTGTAGTTTGACGAGTTGTTTTCCTTCCAGTGCGATGGTTTTTGAACGTCGTCGTACGGCAGGTGAGAAGGACGAATAGTTCAAGCTACTGATTTTTTCTCGGTATGCCACAGCTGATTTTTGACGCACGAGCCTACATATCGTCACGATCCTTAAAAAGCATGTAGCTCCCAAATGTTTTATTCCGAAACACAAAAATGTTTTGTTAAAAATAAAAAAATAAAAAAACACAAAATCTGCAGTTATTGAAAATGGTAAGCTTATTCCCATGTTGAAACAATTTCAATGCGAGGGGTGTTTAGCATTGGCTTTTGCACCGATCCCAACAACATATTCACGTGATTGTTTTGTAGCAATATAAATACGGTTGTACCACTTTTGGTCAAAAATAGGGTCTGACGTGAAATTTGAAGGTGAATGAATGGAAACTGTGAGCACTTTATTGTCCAGTTTGACAAATGTTGTTTGATTTAGAGTCCATTTTAAAAAAAAAAAAAATAATAATAATAATGTTTAAATAAAAAAAATAAAAATAAAGATTTAATTGCTACATATAGAATATTACCAAAATCACACTTTTCAGTTAAGAATAAAGGACTAACATTAACAAACAAGTATAAAAAAGTTATATATCGTTTTATACCGTATTTCCAGTCAGTCGCCGGCTTCGGCCTTAGCCAAGGTTCTTTGTCTGTAGCACTCCTTTTCTTTTTGACATATACAGTGCTTGAGCAATGTATTAGACCATCTGCCATGAAGAAAACCATACAGCTCCTTGAAGCGCTTTAATGCAAACTCTTTCGATTTCAGTCAGTTTGAGCATTTTAAACAGGAATTCAAGCACTAAAACACATTTTACTGTTCAGGAATTTACATAACCAAGTATAATTTGACAGCTTAATCAAGAAATAATGTGCTTTACAGTTTTTCCATTCTTTGGGTTGAAAAAACAATTTAAAATTCAAGGATAACCTTTTTTATTTTTTTATTTTTTTTTACTATTTTCTTTATTGATGTTGTTTTTAAAGTAACCACACAACAGTGCTATGAAACTACTTCTGTAATAATAATGATGTTTTAGCATCTAAAAGATAATTTAGTTTAGCGCTTGTACTTATCCATTACTAATTAGTAATTACGAATATTGTTCATTTAGTGCATATACTTTAAATTGAGTGCTGATCTCATACGTTTACTAAGTACTGAATAATTGTTTACGGTTGTATGATATAATACAGTATATTATTCTAAACAAGCATCAATATTTGTTAGATTATTTAAAAAGTTTATAAAATGCAAATAAAGACCTACCCCTAAGACGCTCCTTACCCCTTAATACATGATTGGTACTTTCTGTGGCCATGATATAGCAAAGCAAAGCAAATTTATTTATGTAGCGCATTTCATACACACGGTAACTCAATGTGCTTTACACGATTAAAAGCATTTAAAAAAAACAGCGTATAAACATTTAAAACAGAAAAAGAAAAAAAACAATTAAAACAGCGCACAGTGCAATAAATATCATTTAAAAGTGGAAATGAAATGCTCTAAAAAGCTTCACCATGTTTGCTTTGGACCCTGTGCTCCACTATTTGACCTGAGTCTGTCGATCTCAGAGCCCTACTGGGTTTATATCCCATTAGCATTTCATTCATGTATTCAGGACCTAAATTGTTTAGTGATTTATAGACCAGTAGCAGAACTTTAAAATCTATTCTAAAACTGACTGGAATCCAGTGTAACGACTTTAGAATTGGAGTAATATGCTCTGACCTCTTTGTTCTGGTCAGAACCCGAGCTGCAGCATTCTGAATGAGCTGCAGCTGTTTAATGCTCTTTTAGGGAGTCCAGTCAGAAGACCATTACAATAGTCAAGTCTACTTGAGATAAAAGCATGGATGAGCTTCTCCTGGTCTGCTTGACACATGCAAGCCTTCACTCTGGATATCTTCTTCAGATGGTAGAAAGCAGTTTTAGTAATTGATTTGATATGACTGTTGAAAGTCAGGTCGGAATCTATCAGAACACCAAGGTTTCGGACTTGCTCTTTGGTTTTTAAAGAGAGTGACTCCAAGTATTTACTAACAGCAAATTATTATTATAAAAGGAAATATGTTAAATGGAGATTAAACAGAAGGTTATTTCTCTTTTATTTTTTAATATACTGAATTCAGCAGTTATCATAAAATGTGCTGATTGTAATACATGACATAGAGACTATAATGTACAGTATATACAGCGGCTTTTAAAGCAAGTGTAATCTGACCTGACATGTACAGTATAAATGACCATATCTATTTTTTTTTAAGCTTTCAGATGTTAATGGGGTGTTATCACGCTAAGTGGCAGTAAAAAAGGAGAAGGGACTTTGTTTTGCACAGTTTTGTCGAGGACTCTCAGTGGATTCCCGGCAGATAGGCTTTTATGTCTTTCAATTAAGCGACATTCTCCTTCATCGAGGCTCTCGGCCAAAAGGTTTAAGGTGGACGTGCCCTTGTCCTTAAATTAGGGCTAGCTAAAAGAAGATTTTTCTACCAGCCCTTATTTATTTTGCACATGAGGGCTTACTTAACTACTTCTAAGAATCATGATGATGATGGCAATTTTTCTAAATCTGAAAGGAGACTTGCTTTTTTTAAAAAACAGTTTTAGAAAACTTCTTGGGTCTCTGACATTTGTTAGTTAAAATTCACAAAGAATAAAGAAGACTTAACAGCCATGTCACATGAAATGACTCAGTTTTGAGGGGGCAGGTCTGTCTCATGCAAATGAGCCACTGCTCACACCTCCCAATGAGGGCCAGGGGCGGAGCCAAGGTGTTGCTAGGCAAACAGCTACTTGTTCTCCGACAAAGTCTGGAATCTGAAGAGAAAAAGCCAGCCTCCATAAAGTGACCGAGTAGATTGTGTTTTCCCTAGTGGTTAAGTTCACGCTTGATGGGTAGGCGGGCACTCCAGAGACCCAACTACTTGGATACAAGCCATTAAAAAGCCAGTTTTAATAATATGTCCCCTTTAAACATGCATAGAGGAGTATAACTCTCATTTTCGACATGCACTGTTATTTGCTGACTGTCTATCATATAGAGCAAGGGGTGGGGAACCCCTAGCCCACAATTGATCTCTAAAAACAAACTGAACTGTTGGAAAAAGCCCCCATACATTTTTTTTCTCCATACATTTTGTATGGACTTAATGGCTCCCCACCTCTGCTGTAAACACTACACTAGAGTATGTCTTAGTTACGTGGTGTACAGAAACCTAATATTAAAAAAAAAAAGAAAAACTATTAAAACAGGAGAATAGTGTCTAGAGGTGCTAATAACGATTGACTGTATCTTCTGTGTGTATGTATGTATGTATGTGTGTGTACTGTCTGTAAAACAAATACCCGACGACGTCACATCACGTCAACATTAAAGTGTACTGAGATATTATTGTAAAAAGAGCTGTGTGTTGTGTTGTTTTTAGGGGGTTGTCTTTCGGGGGACCCACTTGGGGTCGCTGATTATTGTTGCTTTTTTGACAAATGCATCGCCTTTTTGGGGTAGTCTCAACATGCCAGAAAAATTACAAATTTGCGGTTGCACTCCCTCAGAAAGTTCAAACAAGTAGGCGGACCAAACTCTGACACCGGTCGTACAGGGACCGATCAGCCCGTATCAGGGTGTTCGATACCACATACTCCCGAAGCATCCCCCACACGACTCCCCGAGGGACACGGTCGAACGCCTTCTCCAAGTCCACAAATCACATGTAGACTGGTTGGGCGAACTCACCAATTGACATGAAATTCGGTGGACATGTCAATCATGACAGGACGCGTGAAAAAGTCTCAAGGACCCTTGCCCGACATAGAACAGGAAGTCAGCCATTTTGGTTGAATTCTAGGGTTCGGACAAACTCTGACTAGGAAATTTGGCTAAATGACCCCTAAGGCGATATATACAGTGGGTATAAAGTTTACACACCCCTGTTCAAATGCCAGGTTTTTGGGATTAAACCAAAAAAAATCAGACCATGATAAATAATTTCAAAACTTTTTCTGCCGTTAATGTGATCTACAACTTGTACAACTTAACTGAAAAATATATATTTTAGACAACAAAGTAAAAATAAACAATGAAGATAATGTGGTTGCAAAAGTGTGCACACCCTAACTTCTTTAACCAACATAAAACATTCAAACTTATGCTAAGTGGGAGTCAGCAAACACCTGCCACCCTTTAAAGTGTCTCTGATTACCTCCAAATAAAATTAAGATGTTCAACAGTAAGTAGACATTTGAACAGGGGTATGGAGACTTTATATCCACTGTAGGTAAAGTTATCCTAGACAAATGGGCGACGCTAAATTCTAAAGCTTTTTTTCCTGCCCTTTCTGATGTGGGCAGAGCATAGCGTCAAAGTTTGACGATCATTTCGAGGATTCCCCGCAAAGAAATGGCTCGTTTATTTAGTTGCTTTATAAAAACAGTTTCAGCTGTGATTGTTTGGTTTTTTTATTAGATGCAGTGCAAAAAAACAAATGTGCTTGCAGAGCAAAACATAATAAAAAGATATGAAGGGGAAAAGCAAGGTGAGCTAAAATTTTGAGAAAAGTAAAATCTGAAAAATGTACAATAATAACGTACTCAGAATAGACACCTGGAAAGACATTTTTCCAGTTTTAGGAAGACTGTTTTTATGCTGTAAAGCAAGATCCTTGAAAGGGCATTTTTGGATGACTTTGTTCTGGAATAATATGACACGTAGTTTTTTTTTGGTTAGATAGGTTGTTTTTTCTTTTTACATCTTGGTGAGTCTCAGCGTATTTAGTCGGACCCCCAGAATAGTGGCACCCGAGGCGTACTGGATCTCTTTGAGGATCCCGGTCCACTTGTTCTCAGTCTCATTATACCTGGATAGGCCAAAAAAAAAAAAAAAAAACTCAATCGCTAAAACGTTTCAAGCAACATTTTCGCATGGTCGATTGTGTTTTTAGTAGTTCATAACAATAAAACAACCTAACGTTGAGTACCACTTTTAGCAATATGGTAATTTTATACATCTACAATACAGCTAAAGAAAATGTACAAAAAAGGTCTTGTTTTGTCATTTTCCAACCTTTTCAACCATTATCGCATTTTTACCAAGGCATGTTAGGACCACGCCAGGAAACATCTTAACTATATTAATAATGATTAAAGTCTGAGAAAATTAAAAATCACCCAAAACAAAATATTACAAGATTATATATATATATATATATATATATATATATATGATTATATTACAATAGTCAAATTGTATTTGTTTTCCCCGACTAAATAGTCATAAGAGAAGAGTCATCTTTTTTCAAGTAAAACTCTTTTAGTAGAAAAGGTTGTTTCTTTTAGGGAAACGTTTTTCCTGAAAAAAATATATTTTTTAGAATTTCCTTAAAGAAATACTTCAAAATATAAGATTTTTCTCTTCTAAAATACAACTTGCTTCGAAAAAATAAATTCTTAAAAAATACACCCATTTTACCTTGATTTTACTTCTTTTCCCTTAAAAAATGAAAATTTCCCCCGAAAAATAATTTGACTTATTTCATCCATAAAATATGTCCTATTCCTTAAATTAATCACTTATTTCCAAAATGTTTGTAAATATATTTCCTTAAACAAAATATGGCTTATTTACATTTTGTATTCATATTTCTTTTCAGTTTAAAGGAAAAAAATGTCTTTTGAATAAAAAAAAAAAAAACAACATTATTTATTATTTGTTATTTACTTCAAAAATACAAATTATTCTTTCTTGGAAAACTAAAAGACAAAGATTACAACTGTATTTTCGTATTTTCTTTCCAGTGTGGCACTAATACTACATTCAATGGTCAACAATATTCCAACTTATACGGGCAAGTCTCTTCCCTTTAATGTGTTCTACGGGCTAAAGTTTCTTCACGGTGATGTGAAGTGCGACCCACCTCCAGATGTCATTCATCTCTTTGGGAATGATCTCCTCGCTGTCCTCCAGAGACATCATGGCAAAACCTCCAACAGCAAAGAGCAAGCTGCCCAAAGACACCAAGTTGAGGGAACTGCGTTCTTGGGGGAACGGATCAAGGTCAGACCACCTGTGGAATGATCACACCCTTTGTAATACATTACTTGATACGTTGACCGACATCTCTTTTGTGTCTGAGGAATTCACTTGTTGCTGGCGATGTCGTACACCTCTACGGAATCCGTCAGACCCGTGTCTGTGACTCCCGCTGCCACATAGATTTTGTTCTGGTGGACGGTCGCGCCGAATAACGAGCGTGC
The DNA here is from genome assembly GCF_024500385.1 of Phyllopteryx taeniolatus. Classification (NCBI taxonomy): domain Eukaryota; kingdom Metazoa; phylum Chordata; class Actinopteri; order Syngnathiformes; family Syngnathidae; genus Phyllopteryx; species Phyllopteryx taeniolatus. The sequence goes on along the minus strand of NC_084521.1, from coordinate 7,592,099 downwards.
GGTCTTCATGGAAGCCAGCTGCTTCCATTCGAACCTCCTGGCGTCGTATGCGTACATCTTACTCAAGCAGTTCCTTTTCAGGTAAATTAAAAAAAAAAAAAAAAAAAGAAAAAAAGGGGAATTAGGTCATAACTAGCTTTAATGACACTGGACATGCATGGGGCCGTCTGTTTCCGGCAGGGTTTCGTTCCCGTGGCATGGAGATAACTCGAGGTCGGAATGCATTGTAGTCTATCATTAACCGAAAGTATGCTAACACAATAGTAAAGTTATTAATTACAGTAAATATATTTATGAAAAAAATATTTTTGACAAATATAAAACAATCAAATTAAAAACAGCAAATAAGGTGGTACAAGGGAAAAAGGTTGTTGTTTTTTGGAAAATTCGAGAATTTTTGAGAAAAGTGCTTTTATAAATTTTTTTTAGGAAAAGTATTTTTAAAGAAAATTTTATTTTTAGGGAAAAAGTAATTTTACGGAAAATGTATAGTTCAATGGAAAAGAGTTGATATTTTAAAGTGGAAAACATTTTAAAAAATAGGCAAAAGACATTATGTCGGGGGAAGTTTTTTTTCTCAAGGAAGAAAATATTTTTTTAAGGAAAAGTGTTTTTTAAGAGGTTTTGTTTTTTGGGAGAAACTTCAATTTTACAGATGAAGAAAAGTCACATTTTTGCAAAACGAAAAAAGGTTATTTTTTTAATTTATTTTTTTTAATGGAAAAAAATATTTTTCAAGGAAAAAGGTGATTTATTTATTTTTTTATTTTTTTATGAGGGGCAAAAGTCAATTTCTTTTAAATCAAAAAATATTTTTAGAAGAAAAGCTTTTTCTTTTAAAAATAATTTTTTTGTTAAAAAAAAAGGTAATTGTTCAAAATAACGTGTACTCCCCCCCCCCCAAAAAATGGAAAGGTTGGATTTTTTTCTTTTTCCAAGTAAAACAAAAATATTTTTGCCAGAAAAAATTTTATCATACTAGTTTGCCTTTAAACTTGAAATTTAACCAGAAAAACAAAAGTTATAGTTTAATTTGAATCCCATAATTCCTACCCACAAATCATGGAGAATTTTTTTAAACCCACTGTCTAATGCAGTAACAGTATACATTATGGTATACAGTATCTGAGTGAGTCTTCTTGTGCAGTGTGACAACCAATTTCTACGCTGTTGCGTAAAGTAGTTCACTGTGCAACATTCATAACCACGAAACATCATATATTGGTACCATCATAAACCGAAGACCGCTGCATACTCACTTGTCGTCTCCTTTTCCTCCAATCACATAAACCATATCGTTGGAGGAAACGGTTGCATGTCCGTAGACCACGTACGGAAGTGGATCTGACTCGCCCCATTTGAAAGATCTATGAACAGCAGACCACATACGTGACTTCTGTCCTTTCAGAATCCGAATCTCCACTTTGCTGAAGATGAGGCGCTTACTGTCTGTCGTAGACCATAACCGAGTCCAGCATGCGTTCCTGATCCTTCACTTCCTTCCCTCCCATGACGAAGATGGAGTTCTCGGCCTCCCCGAGCCCGAACAGGAAGCGAGGGGACGGGAGCGGGGGCATCCCAAGCCAGTCGGCGTTGACCGGGTCGTACTGAAGACACAAAGGTCAAACATTACGTTGTTATTCATGGCGTGAAGTGTCCATGTACTGCAGAGGACATCCACAAGTCATGCTGTGATTTCACAAGCCAATGCAAACTAAGACAAATCAGTATTAGGTACATGCTGGAAAGAATAACAGTAATATACTAAGGGAGGGGAAAAAAATCAGTCTTATGAGAAAAAAAGTAGTCTGTCTTAAAGATATAAAAAAGTATTTTTCCAGAAAAAAAGTATTGATTTTATCAGATTGAGATTAAATTCATTTTTGGTGAGAGTAAAGTTCTATTTATTTGAAAACATTTAATATTTTAAGAGAATATTTTTTTAGGTAGGCTAGGATCTCAAAGAAAATACTTTTTCAATTGCAAAGAAAAATATTCTACTCCAAGAAAAAAATCTTGGTCTACTAAAGAAAGTAACATTCTCTAAAGAACAAAATTCTAATATTATGAGATGAAGTCAGATTTTTTGGGGGGAAAGTAATAAATTTATGAGAATAAATCTAAGAGAATAAATCTTAATATTACAATTGTTTTTTAAAAGAAACATTAACCATGTAATAAGACTTTCTCGAAAGTTATATTACGAGATGAGTCATGTTTTTTTCGTGAAATATAATGGAAAGTCAACATTTTGGGGTTGAATAGGTTGTATGATTTTATAATTGTCATATTTTTGGGGAAAAAAGTAATAATACAAGTGTTTTATTCATTTCATTGTTTTTATTTCATGCTGGATCTGAAGCAAACGCCAACTCTAACAAAGTACAATGGTGTTTCCCAAGTCATTCACCACCTTAGTATGCGTGTACCCCGCTTTAGTCTGTACTTGTAAGGCTCATAATTCATCAAGATTGACCATTTTCCGATCTGATCGGTGAGGAAAAATCACTCGTAACACACCCCGCACCACAGGATAATCAATCAGGATAATCCTTTAGGGACATTCAACAATTGGGCCTTTAGTGAATTTGATCACAAGGACGGTAAAATGCTCAAATTTGGCCCAATTGTCAAGATATGTGTACCCCACTTTAAGGGATCGAGATGTCTTTGCACCCGCAAAATGTGTGAGCTCACCTGTAGGAAGTAAGAGCAAAGCGGATCCTCCTTGTTCTGCTCGTCGATGAACAACCCCCCGGCCACGAAGATCTGGTTCTCCTTGGTGACCAGGCTGACGTGGTTCTTGGGAACCTGCGTGGAGACGGACGCCATGAAGCAGTCGTTCCCCGTCGGGTCGTAGGCCACTGCCCCCGCGTCGCTGACCATCAGGATCAGCTCGCGGACAAACATCCCGAAACGCATGTTGTCGTTCAGAATACTCGGAAGAAGATTCTCCTCTTGTTCCTCGGCCTCCTCGTTCTGTCCGCCGCCTTCTTTCTTCTTCTTGAGGATGGGTTTCACTTTGGGCATTTTTCCCACCTGAGCGTCCCTGACCAACTGGAGCTTCTTTTGCAACTCTGGATTATTTCCGATGAGTTTATTCTTCTCCACCTTCTCCCTCAGGTAATCCTCGCCTACCAGACGCAAGCGAACGCAGTCCAACAACCCGGGTAGCTCCTTCTCCCGTTCCCCCGAGTCTCGCGCCACCCAGCTCATCAACGCCTCGAACACGACCTCCTCGGAGTCCACGTCCAGGTTGTCGTTGGCCAGGATGGCCGCCAACTCGCCGGGCTGCAGCTGGAGGAAGTCCTCGTCCCTGGAGATGAGCCTGAAGCGCTCGCAGGCGAAGTTCCGTGCCGAGATGGCCAACCTGGGGCAGTCCAGCATTAAGCCTAGTCTGAAGACCGCCAGGCAGTTGCTGAGGCTCAGACGCTTCTGGAGGAAGGACACACAGACTGTGAAAATGGACGGGATCTGGTAGATGTTAGCCAGGGCAAAGATGTCCTGGACGTTCTGCTCCGTCACGTTGATCCTGGAGGTGTACAGGTACTTGAGGATGAGCCCCATGACCCCCGGCTCCACGTCCTCCAGGACCACCTCGCGTTTTTTGCTCTCGTCCAGGTCCGACAGAAAGAGCGCGCGGAAGTATGAGCTGCAGGCGCACAAGACCAAGCGGTGGCACGGGAACTCCTTGTCCTTGATTTTCAGAACGCAGTCTACCAGTTTGTCGTTCTCCAGCAGGTCGTACAGGCCGTCTTGGAGAAGCGTCTGCTGGTACACCCGGGGCTCGTCCATGGGGTTCACCTGTAGAGCCATTATTCCTGGCCTGGGGGACGAGTCTGAAGATCCTTTTGGGGGTCTTCGAATCAAACTGGTTCCTCCTCGCCAGGAGAGTCAGTCGCCAACTGAAGCCCGTCCGCGCCCTCAGCTGTCCCCACCTTTCAACGGAGCTCCAACTGGCAGGTTATTTATAGCCGGCAATGGGCTTCATTCTGGAACATGACATGCATTCGCCCCCCCCCCCCCCCAAAACCCACCCGAGCTCCCCCCTAACTTACATCCACCCACTTTCAGGCAGCTGACACATGGCTTCATTGCACTGAAATAGAATTTGTTTGCAGGCTGCCCTGCTCTAGAGTCATTACTATTACAACTATTTTATAGTTCCGTCACATGGCATGATGACTTTATTCTCATAATGACTCATTGTTATTCTGGGAAAAAAAAAAAAGAAACTTGATATTCTTTACAACTTTGTCTAATAATGCTATTTTCTGTATGACTTAATTCTCAAACTTTTTACTCATTTTTTTCTAAATATGAGTAACTGGTAATTTTATTTTATTTATTTTTTCTAAAGAAAATGAACGTTGTAATAATTTTATCTTTACTCAAATACAAATGTTTTTTTTTAGATTTAATCATGTAAGATTACTTTCTCTCTGAAAAAAAAAAAACATTTCCTTAAGTTTATTAGCTAATATTCCAACATTTTTTCTAAAAACTACGACTTCAGTTTCTGCCAGCACTTAATTTACTCGAAAAAATATAACCCTCGTAATATTAATTGTAATATCTCTATCTTTAATCTTGTCATATTGCGACTTTTGATCATGAATAAAAATGCAATGTTTAACTTTGTAATATAACTTAATTTGACAAAAAAAACACACACACACACACAAGACTCACTTATTTGCACTTCATTCATTTGCTTTCATGACAGATGTTTCAGAAAATTTCACTCTAGTCATTCAGGAAAAGGAACACATGACATGATGAAAATCAAGACCGTATGCATGCCCATGACTAAGCGTTAATCGTCTACTCTGCTTTTTGCTTGCTGGGATCGGCGACAGGTTGAGCACCGGCTGGCGCGGGAGTTATGGAGTCTGCCGGAGGGGCGGTCGGGGTTCCTGCCGGCGGGGTTCCTGGCGGCGGGGCTCCTGCCGGCGGGGTTCCGTCCGGCGTTGCGGGAGGAAGCGGATCGGGGTCATCGATGAGGGCCTGTCTCCTCTCCCGCTCCTTAATCACTTGAATCAGGCAGTAGGTCACGAACATGACGACCACGGTGGTTATTGGGAAACCTGGCGAGACGCAACAAAGGGGAAGGTTGCACATGACAGCTGGATTTTCATTGCAGTACCCAATTGTGTCACTTGAATCGTGCGGCATAAATCAAAGCCTAAAACATCACCTTTGAGCAATAGACGCTTGACAACCAACTTGGCAAAGTCGAAACTGTTGAGAATCAGGGTGTTGTACAGCACGATGCTCCAGAAGTTGAAGATGCAGAAGACTGCCCGGATGCGGCGGGACATTGCCTCTGACATTGCCTTCTTTTAAAAAAGAAAAAGAAACCCAGGGGTGGGATCAAGTCACACACGTGCAAGTTTCAAGCAAGTCCCAAGTCATTTTTGCATGTCAAGTCATAGGGCATCTCAAATCAAGTCATAGTAAAAGTAAAAAAATTAGTACAGATATCTACTAAAGTACTGTATATGAATGAAGCATTTGTACTTCGTAACTACCCACCAATGAAAACAAAACAAAGCAGTAAGGTTTCTTTACATTGGACAACACTTAAGAATGAAAATTTGCTATAAATATAAAGTAGTCAGTGAACAGCTTGAATAACAGTGTAACTTTACTGTTCCCTCAAAATAACTCAACACACAGCCATCAATGTCTAAACCGCTGGCAACAAAAGTGAGGACACCCCTGGGTGAAAATCTTCAAATTGGGCCGATTATTCATTATCCCTCCTGTTGCCATGTAACTCATTAGTGTTCAAAGGTCTCAGGTGTGAATGGGGAGTAAGTGTGTTAAACTTGGTGTGATTGCACTCATACTGGTCACTGGATGTTAAACATGGCACCTCATGGCAAAGAACTATCTGAAAAGATTATTGTTGCTCCACATAAAGATAGCGTAGGCTTGTCTCTAGTCTTTTAGTTTTTGTTAAGTCAAGTCACAAGTCGTTAAAATAGTGACTCAAGTCCAAGTCGCAATGGCTCGAGTCTGCATCTTTGGCAAAGACCACCGCAGAACGGATTCACGAACCTCGAAAGACGCAAAGGGCTCCATGGAGAAGAACTTGCCGGCCCACAGCTCACAGTTGAGGCCGAAGCAGTTGAAGAAAGCCCAGACCAGGACCACCTTGCGCGGTCCCAACCACAGGACGGTGACGGCGTAGGTGCACAGCGTGGCCACCAGCTCTGCCAGCACGTCGTCGTGCTTGCCACCCAGGCGATTGTACACGTACCTTTTGTTAGGAAACCATACCAGGATCAGAACCCAGACATGAATTTTGAAGTTTGGATCCTAGTAGGGGCTGCAGGGTGGACGACTGGTTAGAGCGTCTGCCTCACAGTTCTGAGGACCGGGGTTCAATCCCTGGCCCCGCCTGTGTGGAGTTTGCATGTTCTCACCGTGCCACCGTGGGTTTTCTCCGGGCACTACGGTTTCCTCCCACATCCCCAAAACATGCAGAGTAGGTCAATTGAAGACTCTAAATTGTCCGTAGGTGTGAATGTGAGTGCAAATGGTTGTTTGTTTATATGTGCCCTGCGATTGGCTGGTGACCAGTTCAGGGTGTACCCCGCCTCCTGCCCGATGATAGCTGGGATAGGCTACAGCGCTCCCGCGACCCTAGTGAGGAGAAGCGGCTCAGAAAATGGATGGATGGATGGATGGATCCTGGTAGGACTACAACCCGGGACTGGTTGCCAATCAATCACAGGGCACATATGCTGTGTTCCAAATATTTTTTTTTATTATCTATTATTTTTGGGTAATTCCTCTAAATCAGGGGTCCTCAAACTGGGGTCACAGATGTGGGATACTCACTTGCACAACCAGTCGTTGATCCCTCGATCAAAGTGTCTGAGAAAGCAGATGAAGAATGATCCACAAAGAACATCTGGCGCAGAGGTAAATACGCACCCCAAGTCCTGGAACTCACGTTTCGGCAAAGACGTAGAGCATCGTGATGCATTTGGGCCGTTTGGGCGGGTCCAGGTGGTCCAGTCTGGACACGGTGGTGATGACTCCGAACATGACGGCGGCTTTCACCCAGTCGTAGAGCAGGTTGAAGTAGGCCACGCCAACTGGAAAAAAGCAGTCGCAGGTCACGCCTGAGCTAATTCTGAATCAGAATCCTTTTGGAGGGAGCTTGGACCCACCCAAGGCCCAGTCCGAGAGGTGCCTGAGCAGCTTCAAGTCGCCGGGGATGGTAATGATGTACAAGAAGTGGAAGAGGATGTCCACAACCAGGATTACAGCCAGGTAGGTCAGACCATGCATGCTGATGTTCCACACATCTCGCTCCTTCCTGCTCAGATCTGACTTATTTGCCTGCAGGGGGCAACGCGCACAAATCTACTGTAACAGAAACTTAACACAAACTCTTATTTTTCAGAAATTCATTCAATCCTATTGAGCATTAACATCCATTGATAAATTGCATTGTGTTAGAAAACATGCCAAAACGTGTTGGACGATCTGTCTTTAATATATAGTGTGTTGTTTACTTTATTTAGCAACACCAATGTATGATCTAGTACCAGGGGCGTTGCTAGCCCTATTTTACGGGGGGCTTCATCGCCCCCTAAAACTTCAAGCAACCCCAAAAATATTTTTTGGCAGTATGTGTTTATCGCAAAATCTTATCTTAGCCCCCCTAAAACTTGGGCTCTCCATAAAATAAGATCAGATCACAACTATCCTAACTTTAACCTTTTGTTCTTGTACTGTTATAGCTACATTTTACGTCATTAGCATGAGCAGTGTGGCCGGTGAATGTAGCCACTATATGTGCATGCATGCAGCTGGTGAGCCATGCAGAGTCACAAATAGTCTTGTGTGTGTCTGTCTGTGTGCGTGCGCGCTTTATTTGACGGTGTGACAAACCAACAAGGTTGCGGCTAAGTAGACTTGGGTTACACCTGTCGGTGCTTTTGAAACGGACCTGCACGTAGAACTTATCAAAGGTCATGATGGGCCCGAAGTAGAAGAAGGGCAGGTAGAAGTTGTACTTGAGCAGCTCCAGAATGCTGTAGTTGCCGTCCTTGCGCTCGCAGTTCTCCAGGGCGAAGCTGATGCAGCGCATGATGGTGAAGCCGCAGCCCCCATAGAAGAGAACGTGGCGTAGGTCGAAGTCGCCCGCCACAAAGCCCACCTGGAAAAGGAATGGGGGACATCTATTTTGAAAATCTTTGTATTTTAGGGGTCCTAAAAAAAACTCCCTCAATAAGTCAGAAAAAATAGCCGGGACAGGAAAGGCTTACACTTTAAGGCGACCAGGCGGTAGCTAAGCATAATCTTAAAAAGCGCCAGGGTCCATGTTCAAATTACCAAACGTGTTTCCTTGTGCGGTCACGTAAACTCCTTGACATACCTGCCAGGACAGGAAGGGCTCGCATTTGAATGTGGCCAGTGTACAAAACCCCGTGACGAAGCACAGCCAACGTATCTTGACCAGTGAGATGCTGTAGAGCAGAATGCAGTGGGACAGGATGAGGGTGACGTAGGTCCAGCCCATGCTAGTCCACACCGCCAAGAGCCCATACGCCATGTACACCAGGGACCTGTACTGTAGAACAACAACAACAACAACAATGGCATCAGTCGATGCTAAACGCTGATGTTTCCTCATTTTTTTCATGAAGCACCTGAGGAGCCAGCATGGAGCAGAGCTTGGCGAACAGCAAGTGTCCAGACAGAGCGAACACAATGTGAGCCCGGAAGGTCCAAATCCACATGGCCCACTCTGAGTCGGCCGTGTCCTTGAAGGACAAAAAAACAGAACTAAAGGTATGGCGTGTTATGTTTCATGATCATGAAGAACTACAAAGTGATGACTTACCATTTTCCTGCCAAAGTAGTGCCATCCTGGCTTCACGCTGGACTTGAATGTTTTTCTGTTTGTGTTTGCTGGAATGCAATAAGAAAAAGAATTCTAATATGTTTAAACCAGTATCAATATTATTACATAAAAACATTTATCACCGTTTATGAACAAAATCTATTTTCTAATTAATAGAGAGCCATTAAATAAAATCTCAAATTTAAGATTCATTTTATTTAAAAAATTGAAGATGCATTCATGAATATTTTGTCTATTTTCCTGTTGCATAACATAAAAATACTGCATAATTTATATCATTCACATTTTATAATTTTATATGGAGTTTGCATGTTCTCCCCGTGCTTGCGTGGGTTTTCTCCAGGCACTCTGGTTTCCTCCCAAATCCCAAAAACATGCATGGTAGGTTAATTGAAGACTCTAAATTGCACATAGGTGTGAATGTGAGTGAGAATGGTTGTTTGTTTCTATGTGCCCTGCGATTGGCTGGCAACCAATTCAGGGTGTACCCTGCCTCTCGCCCGAAGATAGCTGGGATAGGCTCCAGCACGCCCGCGACCCTAGTGAGGAGAAGCGGTACAGAAAATGGATGGATGGAAGTGCAATTAATGGATTCATTAAATAAGATGAATAATTTCAACTTCAAAATGATGCTTTCAATGGGCCCACTGTGTGTGTGTGTGTGTGGGTGTGGGTGTGGGTGTGTGTGTGGGTGTGTGTGTGTTGTGTCCCGTCGCGTCATACTCACACGTGGACGAGTCAAAGACCCAGCAGGTGCACCAGAACAGGGCCGAGGCCAGCACGGCGTTGTAGAAGTACAGCTCATATTTGGGAAGTGCCGCTTTGATCGCCATGGCGACATACATACACACATACACACCAGGAACTCGGCAAAAAAGCTCCTGAACACACAAGCGTGTTTTAACACTCCAAAACTGGTTTTACCAGTGTAAATGACAACAGACGTCAGGCCATTAATGGTGAGAACTACTTCTACAAAAAGCAATGAGACACACCCTCTTTATGCACCTTGTACTGGTGCGTAGTAAAGACACGCTTGGACGAGTTTGTTGTGGAAGAAGACCAGGTGTCCCAATCATTTTTGTCCGTAGTGTATAACAAAGTGACTTTTTACTATTGTCATGCAGTACACACAAAGTAGAATCATCAAAAGTCTTCATGTACTCATTACTAACAGTTCTATCCAATCATTTTAATCATTCTTCAGAGGATATAAATTACTCAAAGTACTGTGGTATTGTCTGTCTACATGTGTTGCTGCACAGTTTTTGTTCAAATGTCAGTTAAGGGGTTATGACACCGCACATAGATGCTAATCGTTAGCCTGTGCCTATGGCGTTCCCATTAGGTGTTAGCATTAGCATTAGGCTAGCGGACTAAATGTTTTTTTTTTTTTTTTTTTTTTTAATAGACGAAGTTTAATTCTCATTGTTTTTAGTGTGACAGTAAACTTCAATGGGGAATGGCAATAAAAAGCTTGACGGTTTTTTTTTTTGGAGAGAGAATTGTTCACTAATTATACTGTATCTGCAAAATTGCTGCTCGTTGTGAAGTGAGTAGACTTTGCTGCCAACATTCAATGCTGGTATCACGTTAGCGCTTTTAAATTAATACATTTATAAAATGGTATACATGCCTTTATAAATAAAAGTAATTTTCCTAGTTTAGTCGTTTAATGTAGATATAATTCTTAATGTTGCTGCGATTTCCATCTTCTACCATCAGGGGTCGCCATAGCTACTCACTCGCATCCTACATGAATGATAAAACACTAAAATAATAGAATTATATAAATACTTTGTCATGTATACATCAATTTATAAATACAGTAACTCTGTAATTGAGGACATAAAAATTATAATGAACATCAGCAATGTAATTTTTTAAGCATGTAGCATATAGCAAGCACCAAAATCTCCATAGACTGATTATTTTAGTAGTCTGGTCTTTTATTTAGTTATTATACATTTTGCTACTTCAGTAACACACAAAAAATACATTGATATAAATAAATTGAAAAAATATCGTTATAATTTAAATATGATTAATACTTTAATTTAATAAGCCATTTTAAATTACAATTTATAAAAATGTGATAAGTCCTCAAAGTATTTTGGACATTTAAACAGAAATGCTTCTTTGTTTGTTTATTTGCTAAATGAAATTTTTAGTTGCAAAATGATGCGTTGCTGTTCTGCTCTGAGTGCAGCTGTTATGCTTTACGACTTGACATTTACTCCGTAACCTCATCGTCATCATTTAGCTTCTCCTGTGTGGCCCTGCGATTGTATTAATTAAAAAATAAAATGATAATAAAAGTCACTTTGTGTTTATCTGAGCTGCCAATCAAGGGAATGAGTGTCATTTGCACTCTTTAGACAGCCACAAAGTACAGCTGCTGGCTCCTTTTTAAAGCACACTTCAACAACAAGCTATCCATTGAGAAGCTTGAGTTTTAAGACGGTCTTTAAAAAAGAAAAAGAAAAAATTAAAAAAGTCCATTATGATAGAATAGAAATGTTTGAGTCACATGCATGCCTGTAAATAGCAACACGGTCATGCACTTTACTTTGTCCTCCGCAAGCACCTGTTGTCGTACTGACCTTGAGCGCAGCAGCAGAAGTTGCTTCAACAAAACGACCCAAATTATACTAAATATTCAAATGAGTTGAAATGTGTCGATTTTTTTTTTGGGGGGGTGGCTGCAAGTCCCTCGGACTCCCTGAGAGGGGAGCTGCCAGCAGTTGAAAAGGTGACTTGCTGCATTTGTACTTTTGGTGACAAAGAGGGGCGGGACGCAAGGGGCGTGTGAGCCTAATTGCTTCAGGGATTTTTTTTTTTTTTTTTTTTTGGCTGATGGAAGTCTCTGCCAAATCATGCACAGTTTGAACATCGGTACTGTGCCTAAATATAGGCAGTTATGTATAAACGTTCATTAAAAGTTTAAAAACAAACGGTTCTTGAAGATTCAATGCTAATGTATCATGCTAAAAAGTTAAATACAACTGAACTGTACTTGGACAGTGATTCTTTTACGTACCACTAGTGGACTGTGAGAATCACTGAATATTTTTTAAATGTAATATACATCTTTAAAAAAAATTATAGACACAAACATATAAAGTAATTCATTAAGTTTTAGAAATACATATGTTCATAATGTTTATGTCTATTTGAAATGAAATAAATTAAAATAATATATATACACATGTATTTTCTAGTTCATATTTTTCTAGTCTGTATTTTCACCCGTATTGCTTTTTCACAACTATCAGTTTCAATAGTGTTTTGGATTTCCAAAATTAAATAGAGCCATTTAATAAAACAATGCAAAATATAAAATAACATGACATAAATAAAATGTATTTTATCATTAAATTGCACGTTATACTATATTGACCAAAATGATATTAAAATCAAATAAAATAAATACTAAAAATAATAACATTAAAAGGGTTTGATTTAAATAACAGAAATGTAATGATTTATTTCATTACTATATATTAAAATATGACGGAATATAACCCATTATTACTGTTTTTATAGCTTTAAAAAAAATTGAAATGTATATTTTTTAAATATTCTGCTGCTACTCTTAATTTATAAATAAATGTAAAAATATATCAATCAAATTGTTTGTGTGTGTTTTTTTTTTTTTTTTTTATACACACACACACAAACAAACAATGGAATAAAATGGAGGCTATGCTATTTTCCATATTCCTGATGGCCGCAGCTGTTTTGGAAGGGTCTAAGCCTGTTGCAATGTTGAGCCATGCCCATGCTTAGAATTCCGCACACGGGTGCCACACAACAAAACACAATACAGAGAAAATAGACGCACAACTCAAATATAGGACACGGTGGTAAAAGGAACCCTATGACATTTATTAGAAAAAGGGTGAATGCGAGGTATAAAAATATAGTTTGTGTGAGTTCATAGCAACAACAGCAAGTGCTGCTGCTACACTTCCATTTGGGAATTGATGTCTTTTAGTAATGTGCCACAGGGGATCTTACCATGCACACTTTGTGTACAAAAACAGTTCATAATGGGTGTACAGCTCCTTTAATTTCTCTTCTAGCCCTTTAAAAAATATGTTATCCCTCCTTGATAAGCATTTTCCTGACAATTACCATCTGCCCCAGTCAGTCACTCCTTCTTGCTGGTCTCCTGTCCTTCAAACACGGGGTACTGGACCTCCAGCTGAGGCCAAGTCGAGACGCCGTTGGCCAGCGACCAAATCACACCAGGCAAGGCGTCCACCTGCACCGCCATTGGGTTCATTGTTAGTACAACAGCATCACAATATAGACGTGGAGTGAACCGAGCCCTGCCACCAATAGCAAAAAATAAACTCAAAAAAATAAAGCCGTCCCAAAAAGGGATTTGTAATTGCGTATAGTTGCCACAGGATGGCGGCAAAGCACTGAAAATCAAGAGGATCATAAAGCACCAACATCATGCATCTAGCATGTACACAAGCATATGAACCCATGTTAGATGAATGACTGTATTTCAACACAAACAAACTACCTTCACATAAGGCTCATCGATAGTATTAGCTAGCAGAATAGCCTAAATAAAACAAACTGACGTGACATCACACATGGGCATACTAATATGCGCTCTAGCACTTTGCAAAAAATGGTATTAAGTCATTAAAAAGTAGACTACACGGACTGGTAGTACCTGCGTCAGGAGGGAAGCAGAAATGTACTTTCACTTTTGCATGAGGTGCATTCAAGGACCATCAGCAAAACAGGACTTCTCAAACAGGGACGAAACAACACTATGATTTAAACCTAACATCAACATTCCATCAGATGGCGCCAAAGTCATATTTTTATTGCTTTGGGCTGAGTACAAAACCAAAGAATAGACACATTTTTAAAGTGAATAACAGAGGATGGGTTGCCCCAAAAATCCAAATGCAAAACAATGAATATGCGGCAGTTCACTATTATGAAAACGTGACTTCTTAATAGCTTGTTTCCAAATAGTTAGGTCTCTGGAGTTCATGTCCACCTGCCAAGCGCAAAATTAAACAACCAAGTCAATCTTTTGTTTTCCCCTTGGATCTGAAAATGTGTCTGTGAGCGAGCCGTCCTGAATATTACAGAGTGACGTCACAATTCGGCTAATTTACATAATACCGCCCCCACACAGAGTTTCTCCATCCATGACTTGGAAGTTGGGCTGGGCCAAAATCCTACATTTTCAAGTGATTAAACGGAAACAATATCATCCATCCATTTTCTATAGCGCTATAGCTGAAGCCTATCCCAGGTGACTGGGCACACAGTTTTAGTTAAACATTTTTGTGGTCGCGGGGCGTACCTCGACACGGATCTGCCTCATGGAGTCGCGGTCCCTCAGGGTGGCGGTGTGCGGCGTCTTGTTGACTGTGTCGAAGTCGACGGTGACGCCGAACGCCACGCCGATCTCGTCGGAGCGGGCGTAGCGCCTGCCGATGGATCCCGACGAGTCGTCCACCTTGTGGGACACGCCCTGTCTGGTCAACGCCTCAGCTGATGAGGACAAAAATCAAACAGTCCATTAACTCCAGACTGTGTGAGGGTAGTGTATTTAAATGTAGTGTCGCTTTACTGCCACTTGGGGTCACTGAAGAGTTTTATGCTGTTGGAACTACAGGAAGACCTCGAGTTACAACGCACTCGACCTACGACGTTTCGACTTTACGACGCCCGTGCCTCGTCCGCCATTTTGTCCCAGCACCATAGTGTTTCTGCTTAGCTAGTGCATAGTGCTTGTCTGTGTTTGTGCGGCGGGAGTATCTTTGCCTTTTTTCACACTCTCAGCAGTAATGGTAAGTACAGCATCTTATTTTTTTATTTGAATGTATTTATACGAAGTGTTAACCTTTCCTGCTACGGTCACCTGACCGTGGTCGGGAGATGCAGGGGTTAACTCCCTTCTCTCGTGGCACAGCTGAGCTGGGTGGCGGCAACAATAAAGGCACGAAGCACCGATTTGCTGCTTTAATGGCTTTATTAGCTCCTCTAGACATTCAACGTTAACGGGTCCTCCGCTAATCGCTACTCTTCCCCGGTCGCCGTCACTACCCTCGCTACTGTACACACTCGCACCGGCGCGCACTCCTTCCTCCTTCACAGTCCCGTCTCACTCACACGCCCACACACACTGAGCTTGCTGTCACAATCACGTGGGACAATACCCGTAACAGAAGTATTTCGCCATAAATTTCGACTTTGGTGAAATCCGACTTACGCGGAAGTTCATGTTACGTCGCCAGCGTAGGAACGGAATTCGTTCGTAAATCGAGGACTTCCTGTACACAATTACATTTCAACATGCCACAATAGCTTGGTCTTACATTACAGCCATATGTAACCTAATATATAGATGCATACAAATCACATTTTCCACACATTTTATGGAAATTTCTGGACACATTTTGGAATATTTTGGATCACTTGGTGAGCTTGCATAACATAAAATCAATCTTATTTTATGTACAGTAACAAAACATTTTACATTTTTTTCTCATGATTTAAAAGTTTTAATGAACGCTTTATGGAATTTTGGGACATTTTGGGTAATTTCTTGATTTTATGTAATCTATGTCTTATTTTATGTAAATATATAACTAATTTAATTCTTATCATTTTATTTTAGATGATTTTTTTACATAACATTTTGGAATATTTTAGGTACAATTGTGATTTTACGTTACATAATCTAAACATTTTGTAAACTATTGTGAATTTTTATTTAAGGTGAATTGACTTATTATTCAATACAATTTATTCTCATTTTCTTATTAACGCAACACTTATTTGATGGAATTTCTAAATATTTTATGTAAATTCTTGATCTTGCGTAATAAAATCTCAGCATTATTTAACTTATTTTAACTAATTTACTAATTATACAATGTAATGTAACAGTAATTATGATTTTTATTTTTTTAATGAACATGTCAAGTTATTCGAAGGAATTTCTTATTTAGGTCAATTCATATTCTAACATATGTCTTAATGAATGAATTTATTTTCTTAAATTAATCAACATTTTAACTGATCATATTTTAATATTTAACAAGTTATTAGAATTTCTAATTGACTTCTAAAAAAAACTCTACCACCAGACAACTCAGAACAATGTATGCGCGTGTGAAAGCAGTGAACTCACATAGTTGTTGGACAAAAGGCGTAAACTCTTGGTTTTGGCTCAGAGGAAGGATGCAGCATTTGTACGGGGACACGGTGGCAGGAAAACTGAAATACTGGAAACGAAATCAATCATGTTGAATCCAAACAATCAATCAAGGGAGATGATTGAATCAAAGAACCAAAAGCAAAAATGCTTGCTGCCCCTCACCGTCCTCTGTTTGTCTCCTTGTCGCATGTGGAAGGAGTGCTCAAAGATGGAGTACATGATTCTGCCGATGCCGAAGGATGGCTCGATGACGTTGGGGACGATCTCCTCCACTGCGGGAACGAGGATTGAAAGCATGATGTTTCATAATCGTCTTTTTTTTTTTTTTTTTTTTTTTTCTTTCCTTTCATAAATTTTTTACCATGTAACGTTTTCTGGAATCTCTTGACGGCCACCATGCCTTTGGAAAGCTTGAACGTTTTGCCCGCTGTTGACACGCTGAACTCTCTGCACAAAACAACACTTTATGACCCTTGTGCAACTGCATTATCTCAGTTGTATATGTTTACGTCCTCTCTCGAAAAGATTTGCTTTTTTTTCCCCAGCTGAGTTGCACAGGATATAGGTCACATTTATGGTGGGAAAAAAAATTGAAAAGGTTTATATTGGACTGTGTCGAGCTGAGGAATTACAAATTACCCGCTTTCGTTGAGACGCTTCTCCTGGTCATCAATGAAGCATTCGTCGCACGCGTCGAGGTAGTCGAAGATCAGCTTGGCGTCTTTTTTGTACGCCGCTCCGATGGCGCCCCTGTTGGGCTCGAACTTCACCACATTGACCACCTTGTGTTGACGCGTTAAGGTTTTTTTTTTTTGTGGGTGGGGGGGCGTCAAAACTTTGTATATTTTGGAGGCAGACCCAAGTGTGTATACGTCACCGAACTGTATATTTCCGGGTATAGGAAATGTGTGTTTAGGCTGCACTCGCATTGGCAGATAAACGATCCCATCAGATTTGTATCCATCGGAAGAGGTCTGATTCCGATCTGAAGATAACCGATTCCATTTTTTTTTTTTTTTTTAAGCATACACCAATTGTGCCACTTCAGAGCTGAAAAAATGGAATAGTGTTTTTGAGCCTAGAAAACATGCTTGATTAGGGCTGAGCGTTTGACTACATTTCCTTGATTGACTAAGGGGAAAATTAACCATAATTTTTTCCCTAATATTATGCTGGCAGACTCTCCATCACAATGTTGTGATGGGTGAATGTGTGTCAGGATATGGGCTCTTTGAGCAGCTTCTCCGCCACGAGAGGCACCTTGGTGGCTCTGGAGTGACACGAGAGGTCGTAACACGAGCGGTCGGCGCACCCGACGATCTCGATCCAACCCTGGAGAGGGAGAATTGCGTGTTAAAAGAGCAGCCATTGTGGTTGAAACCGTGGAGGAATAAAAAGATGACACACGTAGGAGGTTTTGGACTCGGCGTCCCAGCAGTCGCAGGCGTAGTGAGCCATCTCGTTGTCCATGTGCTGTCGGAAGCGCACTTTGTCTTTGGTGAGACCCACTTTGAGCAGGTACAAATGTATCCTGCCGATGAAGTAGCCCAGCACAGAGTTGTTGATGATACCCTGCAGCATGAAAACAATGCTTGAGGGGCCTCTTTCCTTTTTATCCATTTTTGGGACCGATCAAATACTCTCCCATCATTTTGGGCCTACATGCAGAAGGTTAGCCCGCCATCTTCAATAACCTAACCTAATAAACCCGTTTATTGCAGGGGATACATTCCGTACCCACCCACAGTGGGTGAATATCGTTGATATATAGAAAACATTTTTTTAAATGCATTGTGGAGAAAAAAAAAGTGTATAGAAAGTACTGAATGTATTGTAGTGTCTGTGTACATGCATGTGCCTTTAAGAGGCGGGGTCTGGTGACGTCTGACATCAGTGTCTTTGTGTGAGTGTTTTAACTTGTTCTCCCAACTATCAATAAATAGCTGAAAAGTGCATCGGCGACTGTGTCAATCCTTTCCCACATGCGAGGACATTACAGTAAATAAGTATAATGTAAAAACCCATTAAAAAAAACGATCGCTTAAAAAACGTGATATAGCAGGGGAACACTATTGGTGGAAATGATATTTTTCCTACCTGCTCCACAGCATCTCCGAGCCTCATGACCTGCGCAGACTGGCCGCTGGTCTGAGCCTTGGAGGAGTACAACAGGATGTCCAGGTCGGCCACGTTGGAGAATTTGGGGTGGACTTTCTCGTTGGGGTCCACAAAGTGCTCAATCTCAGCCATGGTGAACTCTCTGTGATGTAAAGGCAAGTTTCACTGTCCTCATTCCCACAATGCCTTATTCCAACCATTAAAAGAAGCAACTGAGGCAAAAGAGGGTGGACTCAATCTTCACACGTACCTGACGCGGATGAGTCCGGAGCGAGGCGAGATCTCGTTCCTGAAGGAGTTTCCGATCTGAGCGGCGCCGAAGGGAAGTTTTCCCTGGTTGAACTCCAGCAGTCGCTTGAAGTTGAGGAACATTCCCTGAGCCGTTTCTGGCCTCAGATAGCTGCCGAATGAAACATGCAAGCAGCCGTAAGTGGGCTGGTGCAAAATTGGAGGTTCATATACAACGAGCAATTTTGATGTTTTTGGAGCATAAGAGGATTCAATCTATTTGGGGGATAAAAAGAACAGTACTAAGTACTATCAAGTAGTATTACTAGTAAAGCGGTAGCATTAGTAGGGAGTAGTAATAGTAGTATAAATAGTTGCAGCAAGTGGTCGTCATTAGAAGTTGTAGTTCCACTACTAGTAATAGTAGAAGTAGTAAGACTAGTTGTGGTAGCAGTAGTACCCAGGAGTGTTGCCTCCTGGCCCGATGGAGGTCTGGAACATGAGGTTGAAGTAGATGGGAGGCGTGAGGTCATTTCCTGTGGAGGGAGACTTGATGTTGTACTTGACAAACAGTTCGCCCAACTCCTGCTGGGTGTAGTTGTCCATCTGCAACATACACACACAAAGATAAGAGCAGGACATGACAGACGGGGGACAGGCTATGACATCATGTGACCATCTTGGCACCACACACACACAGCAACCTACCTGAGTGATCACGTCCTCCATCTCGGCCACCTTCTCGGGGGAGCACGTCTCAGTGGACATCACTTTCTTCAAGTGGGCTGCAGACAACAGAGACACTCTCAGTCTTAGATCAAATTCTATACAAGTGTTTTCTGTAATGAGTTTTCAGGAGGAGGAAGTTATGATTTATGTAATGTCTTTGAATACAACACTTAATCAACCAGCCTACTAAACTCAAAAGCGAATGAGTTTATGTAGACGATGTTCTAAGCCCATATAGAAACGGTTTCATTCTTAAATCTAGTTTATTAGTTACAAATGTTTAAAAAAAAAAAAAAAAAGAGGCATTTGTTTTTTGACTCTCTAATTTTCATAATGTTCCTGAACTCAACAAGCACAATAGGAATGAAGCTCATGTTTTAATAGCTAGAAAAGAACACTTAATGCATTTTTCTGATTTGGTAGAGGTGAAAGCTTCAAGTGGCCGAGATGAGTTTCCGAGCTCTCCCTGAGAGACGGGGTGAGAAGCTCGGTCATCCGGGAGGATCTCAGAGTAGAGCCGCTGCTCCTCCACATCGAGAGGAGCCAGATGAGGTGGCTAGGGCATCTGATTCGGATGCCTCCCGGACGTCTCCCCAGTGAGGTGTTCCGGGCACGTCCCACCGGGAGGAGACCCCGCGGACGACCCAGGACACGCTGGAGAGACTACGTCTCTCGGCTGGCCTGGAATGCCTCGGGATCCCCCCGGAAAAGCTGGATGAAGTGGCTGGGCAGAGGGAAGTCTCGGCGTCCCTGCTAAAGCTACTGCCCCTGCAACCCGACCTCGGATAAGAGGTAGAAAATGGATGGATGGATGAAAGCTTCAAGTGACAATGCACTGACTCGACAAGCCTAACAAGTGCAAAAGACACCAAACGATAAACAGTTAATTAACGTGGAAGATCTTCTAAAGAGATATTTAAATTAAGCAATAATAGCTAAATCAATATAGTATTTGCTAATGTTTTGATGACTGCAGCTTAAAAGATATCGTGAAGAACTCAAAGCAATTATGTACACCTCGTGCTACATGGAGTAAGAAAAGGCTACGTGCCATCATTTGACAGATTTTCAGCAGCTTGCTTGGACCTGCTTTAATATATTAAGCGTACTTTGTCAAATATAGCTCCTGGCAAAAGAAGAAATCCAATGTAAATGGTCATGGGGCACCACAAAGACCAGTTACCTCCAAGCACGCAAATTCCAGCCTCACCCTTTCCTCCAGATGTGTGACCCGTTATGGCAGGTGAAAACCCATTATGTTAGTAGCAAAATTCACAGAATTGCACCTAGTGACAAAAAAAAATTAAATAAAAAGACACCTTTTAGGAGGTGATCAGCGCGGAAGCATTCTCCCATCTTGGAGTCTTTCACCATGTAGTCGACAAATTTATCAACATGGCCCGATGTCCTGATTTACAGAATAAAGTGAGGAAGTTGCGATATTTCGATGTTTTGGAGTTGGTTTTGTTTATTTTTTAGGAGCGCGCTCACTTGAGGACGGGCTCGGGGTTGAGCATGGTACAGTCGATCTCCAGGATCTGCTCCTCCTGGATGAAGTGCTGCCTCCACGCCTGCAGGATGTTGTTCTTTAGGGCACAGCCCACCGGACCGAAATCGTACAGGCCAGCCACCCCTGCAAAAATATGTTAGTAGTAAAAGTAATAGTAATATGTAAAAACACGCTGAGTAAAAATGCAAAAAAAAAACACCTGCAATTTGCAGGGTTTAGGAACAAAATGGTAAAATCCCTTCATTTACGTCCTCTGTGAACCAAGAAGTAGCTAACAAACTGGCGTACAAATATTACGCTCAGTTGTTTTTTTTTTAAATTACTTTAAAGAAATTTTTTTCTGCTTTTGCTTCTGCCCTGGAGTCAAATCTTAGGTTACCCTCCATGAACAAAAGAGTAGGCTGCTCGCTAATAAATGATCAAAAATATGGCGCTTCCCACTTTTTTAACTTCAATGTTTTTGTTTTTTTTTAAACATTGATTTACCCTACCTCCATATATGGCAAAAGACTGATCATAGAAGAACCTCCTCTTTAACGTGTCGTCCATCTTTACCCTGTCAACGACGTCATCTTTGGGCTGCAAGGACAGTTCCTGGAAGTTGACAAGTTGAGAGCATAGTTTCATTATGACAGGAACAAAAGAGCCACATTTGCAAAGAGGAAGCAAAAGTGGAAGCCAACAGTGGCGGAAAGGAGACGCTGACCCTAGTGTAGAAAGTGCACCTTCATTTCCAGAGTTCTCTTGCGGACTTTCAGTTCCGTGACGGCCTGGTTCACCTCCAGCTCGGGGGCTCCTTGCTCCTTCAGCCAGGCCACCAAGTCGCCCTCAAGAAAACACAAACTGTATGTTATTCATTACGTTTGTGTAAAATGAGACAGATCATGTTTTTTTTTTTAACATTTTAAAAATAGCTACCAATAACATCGGTGTAACACTTTTGTTAAAATACTTCAAGAATGACATATATTTTTTTTTTTGTCAAGGTGGAATTGTCTTATTTTAGGGGCGGCTCCGTCTCATGCAGTGCTCCAGCCCTCATCCCACCCCACATTCTGATGAACAAATGGTGAGCCCGGCTTTCAAAATATACATTATATGGGAGTGAACATTTATAATAATCAGATTAAAAGTGCAGTACGTTGTTTTAGGTGCCTATTTGTTTCCAAATGATATGATTTTATGTGGGTGGCATGGTGGCCGACTAGTTAGAGCGTCAGCCTCACAGTTCTGAGGACCCGAGTTCAATCCCCGGCCCCACATGTGTGGAGTTTGCATGTTCTCCCCATGCCTGCGTGGGTTTTCTCCGGGCACTCCGGTTTCCTCCCACATCCCAAAAACATGCATTAATTGGAGACTCTAAATTGCCCGTAGGTGTGACTGTGAGTGCGAATGGTTGTTTGTTTGTATGTGCCCTGCGATTGGCTGGCAACCAGTTCAAGGTGTACCCCGCCTCCTGCCCGATGACAGCTGGGATAGGCTCCAGCACGCCCGCGACCCTAGTGAGGAGAAACGGCTCAGAAAATGGATGGATGATTTTATGTGTGAATAGGTTAATGAGAGGCATTTAACTGTGTGGACATTAGGTTGTCGCTTTATGAAGTTCAGTCTATTCTCTTGCATTAGTTTATGGGGCAGTACACATTCAATATAGACAGTATAGCTTATTTGTGGGTTTGAAGTGGGAATATTAACTTAATCTAACTTTAAAATTCATGCGTAGGCTAGGTGTGATAGGTCTATAAAACTTCCCTTACATCTACAATAACGTTGTCTCGTGATACATGGGCAAACTGTTATTTATGTTTAAATGTGTAAGCAAAGTATTCTCCGTCATTTATTTCAACGCAACACTGTGACGGGAATAAAAAGATTTGAAACAAGAAGCTTAAGTTTATTCAACTTCAAAATCCCTGTATAAAGCAAAACAAATTTATTTATGGGGCACATTTCATACACACAGTAACTCTTGTGTGCTTTACATGATTAAAAGCATTTAAAAACAAAAAAACAGGTGTGTGATATATCCACACACACAAAAAAAAGAGTATTCACACCCCAAAAAAGAAAATCAAAAAATACTTATTTTCTCCCGTCGAAATAACTCACCTGCACCCGCACAGCCTCCCGCAAAGGTGCCAGAACTTGTTCCATTGTGCCACGTCGAAGAACCTGCAAACCGCTTGCGTGTGCTCTCCCCTGATACCAGCAGCTGTGTGAATGTTTTCTCCCTCGTACTCTATTTTTTTTTTTTTCCCTTTCCCCTCCCTCGCCGGCCCAGCCCAGCAGGAGGAGCCTTTGAGTGTTCATCAACTTGGCACATCCTGGAGTGAAGAGTGAGGTCTAAAACCAAGCCTTTGTGTTGCATCATCCAAAGTGAACTACAACGCTTTACATGCAGACGGATTTTTAAGAAGATAAACTGCATTCTTCGAAGCCGCCCTGCTGTGAGGCAGTCACTAGTAGACGTCTACTGGACCCTAAATTAATGAGCAGGTCCCCTTGAAATCTTGGTTTACAGTCATCAGGGTCCTTTCTTCGTTTGAACTGACAGCAGGCCAAAAAGGTGCGCCCCTCTCTCCGGGAGACCAAACGTGCACGCAAGGCGCCACCTACTGGCTTGTGAGCGGAACTGCAAAGCTGACCCATGAACTCACATTTGATGATGATAATGTTTTTTAAATATTTTACGAACTCTGCCGAACTATTCCAAATGTTTTGCCTTGATGTCAGTGTGTCAACTCTTCAAACACAGCTGCGAGATGAGAACCGTTTTGTCTTGATTAGACTCCAAGCAGCATGAAATGTGATTTGAACCATAAGCAGTTGATTTACCAAGACTAAAGTTTAAACAGTCAATCTATAGGCTTGACCTGTGAGGAAAGAGTACAAAGTTTGGGTTATTTTATATTACAATATGACTTTTAAACCCATTTTATGGGTCAAAATGGTTGTGGTCTTCTCCGGGTTTCTCCGTCCCTCTTGGACACGCCTCGCATATTAGGTTCACTAAGGACTAAATTGTCCATTGGCGTGAATGTTTGTGTGAATACATGCTTGTTTGTCTATACCCTATGTGTCGTGCCGTTGGTTGGCGACCACTTCGGGTCTGTCACTCGAAGTCAGCTGGAATAGGCCATGGGGCTCACCCGACTTTTTTCATTTTAGCAATTAAGGCTTTTTGTAGGCTAACGTATCTTCAGGGGGCTGCTAGTGTGTCCCTTTTCCAACATTTTGTCAGTGTGGAATTGCAAGCATGTGTAAACATTTACTTGGCTGCAAAAATGAGAGAACCTTTTACATGGTATGCACATATCCAGTAAGTGCTGGCTGTTTTTATTGAGTGTTAAATATCTCAATCTAGTCTGCCTGAAAAGCAGAATAGTGGCAGTCTAGTCTTCCTTCAGTCGAAGACGCACCCTGATGCCAGTTTCTCCCTTTTCTTTTTCTTTTTTTAAAACAAGACGTTGTGGTCATACATGGTTGGAAATGCAATGGAAATGGAAATCCTTGTGGACGTGATCAATACAAGCTCATCGTGATGATGATCTTCCTGGGTGATGCAAATGCAACAGAAGTCTGTGGAGAGGCCTACGGGCGGATGAGAGAAGAGAGGATGCTTCACTCCTCTGCCGCGTCCCTCTTGCTGGTCTCCTGTCCTTCAAAGATGGGATACTTGGCTTCCACTTCTGCCCAGGTCAGCGTACCGTTGGCCAAATCCCGAATGATCACGGGCAGCTCGCTCACCTGAGCAAAGAGTTCAACGTTATGGTGGATTTCCACCGCAGGACTTTTACCACCGAACGTTTGGAGGGCAGCTATATCTGGATTGTGGGCTGAAGCAGGGGTTCTCACACTGGGGTTGTCGCTTGGGGGTCCGCAAAATAATTTTAAAAAGTGCAGAGGTGGAACTGCAACATTAATAAGACACTAAGAGTAGCATCAAATACTCTGGAGGGCGTACCTCGGCTCGGATCTGCCTCATAGAGTCACGGTCCCTCAAAGTGGCGGTGTGCGGCGTCTTGTTAACAGTGTCGAAGTCGATGGTGATGCCAAAGGCCACACCGATTTCGTCCGTCCGTGCGTAGCGCCTCCCGATGGACCCCGCGGAGTCGTCCACCTTGTGGGACACGCCGATTCGGGTCATGGCCTCGGCTGAGAGGAAAGTCGGGAGCGGTAAAGCGAGTTCTTTGCGTCGGATATACAGGGTAGGCCAAAAGAAGGTATACACTTTTTGAAAGAAAAGATAAGCATTACTTACACAGCTCTTTAACGAAAGGCACAAATTCCTGGTTTTGACTCAGAGGTAGAACAGAGCACTTGTATGGAGCGACAGGGGCTGGGAAGCTAAAGAACTGTTGGGGAAAAAAGCGTGGGGATGATCACGTTACCATTTTAAATGTGTATTTAAAATGTCAAATTGTTTTAATAATTTCATTCTTGATTTTATTTCATTATATTTATAATTACTTCAAAAGTAATACAGATGTTAAATATAGGTGTCATTTATTTAAAATTTTAGTAATATTATTTTATTCATTTACTGTGAGATCATGCCAATTCCAGAATATGCTTTGTAAAGGAAGATTTTATTTTTTGTAATATAACAGCTTGTGTTGTCCGATGAAGGATCAATGTTGGGCGTACTTACCGTCCTTTGCTCGTCGCCCTCTCTGACGTGGAAGGTGTGCTCAAAGATGGTGTACATGATCCTGCCAATGCCGAACGATGGCTCGATGACGTTGGGGACGACTTCCTCCACTGGGCAAGACAAGCCACTTTTAGCACGGTCACTTCCACGCGTGCCACTTGAGTTCAGAGCTCACCGTGCAGCGTCTTCTGGAATCGCTTCACCGCCACCATGTCTTTGGTCAGTTGGAACGGCTTTCCCTCCACCTCGATGGTGAACTCTCTGCGAGGTTCAAAACGGATGCTCGGCATTCAAAGGGCCAACGACCTCATATTTTTTTCGTGCTTTTGTAACTCACCCGGTCTCGTTGAGGAGCTGCTCCTTTTCAGAGATGAAGCATTCATCACACACAGCCAGGTACTCCATGGCCATCTTGGCGTCCTTCTTGTAAGCCTTGCCGATGGCTCCTTTGTTGGGCTCAAACTGGACTACATTCACGACTTTGTGCAGAGACATTAAGGAGCATTTCCAAAGATGCGTGGCAAGGGAGAACACGCGCTATGTGTTTTTTGAAGGATATGGGTTCTTTCAGCGGCTTCTCTGCGACCAGGGGCACCTTGGTGGCTTGGGCGTGGCATTTCAGGTCGAAGCAGGAGCGATCGGCGCACCCCACGATCTCGATCCAACCCTGCGAGGGACAAATACCACAATCATCGCACGCGGAATTGCGAGCGAGACCACATTAGGACAGCTAAGGGAAACATACGTAGGAGGTTTTGGTTTCGGCATCCCAGCAGTCGCAGGCGTAGTGGGCCATCTCATTGTCCATATGCTGGCGGAAACGCAACTTGTCTTTGGCTATTCCGACTTTAGTGAGATAGAGGTAGATCCTACCGATGAAATACCCCAGGACGGCGTTATTGATCACACCCTACAAGACAAGAAAGAGGAATGTAAATTGACATTTGCATTCACGTGTTGCATCCTTGACGTTACTAATAGCACCACTACATTTAAAAAAAAAAAAAAGAAAAAAAAGACATTCACAATAGTATATTGCCACTAGTCGGCCAAATGACAATCCATCCAGTGTATTCCCGTGGTAATTGTTCCTACCTGCTCCACAGCATCTCCGAGCCTCATGATGTGTGCAGATTGGCCGCTGGTCTGAGCCTTGGAGGAGTACAACAGGATGTCCAGGTCGGCCACGTTGGAGAACTTGGGGTGGACTTTCTCACTGGGGTCCACAAAGTGCTCAATCTCAGCCATGGTGAACTCTCTGTCAGAGGAAGGTACAAGATTGAGTTATTAACATGAATACATTCAGTCCCCCCTCCCAAAAAATCCCTCCAGACCTAACCAAGACAAAATATTAATTTGAATCTGCACCACATTATGCATCTTAGATTACCTTCTTTTTGAACATTCCGACATCCAAAGAAACCAAATAAAGCACTTGTTCTAAAACTGCAATAAATCCATTTGGATTATTCTGTGAAAATATTTACCCAGACTTGCAAATATAAATATTAATTTTATCCTGTTAAAAATATGAATTGGCTCAGTCTGAAACTATTCAACAAAACTTTAGAGTCCGTAGGACACAATGAATGGAATATCAGTATCGATCATTTTGAAATGTGGCTTTTATCTCGTTTTGAAAAGAACTTTTCAAATGTAAACATTGTATAATCAAATATACAATAAGAAAATGGAGAAATCAGACATTCTGAGAAATGAAGAAAATGTCCTTTCCTCACCTAACACGGATGAGTCCAGAGCGAGGCGAGATTTCGTTCCTGAAGGAGTTTCCTATCTGAGCAGCAGCGAAGGGGAGTTTTCCCTGGTTGAACTCCAACAATCGCTTGAAGTTGAGGAAGATTCCCTGAGCGGTTTCAGGCCTCAGATAGCTTCAAATCAACACCCGTATTAGACAACCATTAGCTTACATAAACATTGACCATTGTTGGCTTTTCCCTTTTTTTCTTCTTTGTACCCTGGCATGTTCCCTCCTGGTCCGATAGAGGTCTGGAACATAAGGTTGAAGGAGATGGGAGGTGTGAGGTCATTTCCTGTGGTGGGGGACTTGACGTTGTACTTGACAAAGAGGTCGGTCAGCTCTTGCTGGGTGGAGTTGTCCATCTGTGGGATATAACGTTAATCATCCCATCCAGAGTAAGATCCCTTCAAATAAATTAAGCTCCAGTCGGACCTGTGTGATGACGTCCTCCATCTCGGCCTTCTTTTCTGCAGTACACTTCTTGTCAGCCATCATCTTCTGGAGATGTGCTACAGAGGAAATCATTAATAATTGAATACATTTCTACCAACACGGTGAGCACATCACCATATAGAGGTTTAAATATGTTTATTTACAATATTTGTATGCTTCCATTTTGCAATCAAACATTTTCAAATGAGAAGTGACTGATTGGATGTCTTTTGATTCATCATGAGGATAAGCGGTTCATACTCCAATGCCCATTGACATTGAGCCGTTCCTTCTGATGTGTGAGCCGTGCCAACAGGGGACAGTACAATACAAAAATAAATAAACTGTCACACCAGATTGATTCAGTAGGCTGCAGTAATATTACTCTTTTTTTTTCAAATATACATTGCTTAAAGGGTTATAACTACTGCAACATTGATGCTATGTTTGTTGTTTTAGCGGATCCATTTAGCTGCCACCATCTAACAAATTTTTGCTCACAACTCAAGACAGAGTAGAAAAAAAACAAATTGGCCCAGTGACGACTTGTTTTTCAAAAAACTTTAAAGTCGGTTCACTCATAAATCACGGTACCACTGTATGTCATAAACTGAGGACCCCGTTACGCTTACCTTTGAGGAGATGGTCCGCCCTGAAGCACTCTCCATTCTTGACATCTTTCACCATGTAGTCAGCAAACTTGTCTACGTGTCCTGATGTCCTGGTGACACAAAAAAAATAAATGGTGAATGCATCTCCAAGGTGCTGTGACATTTTAAAAAGTCACTTTTAAAGAATGTATCTGCAACCGGGCTATGGAAGTCCGCGATAATGACAGCTCCCATGCATGAAATCGCAGAGTCAATGTGCGCCTGTCAAAAAAAACCCACAGTTCAGCACTTTGGAGCTGACTCTAGGAACCACCAGGCGCCAAAAACCAAAAGGAGAATGAGTGGTGTTTTGGCTCACTTGAGGACTGGCTCGGGGGTCAGCATGGTGCAGTCGATCTCCAGGATCTGCTCTTCCTGGATGAAGTGCTGCCTCCACGCCTGCAGTATGTTGTTCTTCAAGGCGCAGCCCACCGGCCCGAAGTCGTACAGGCCGCTCACCCCTGAGAAGAATTACTGCGTGGTCAACGATGTCTGTCGACGCATACCCACCCAAAAACCTGAGCGAGGTTTATCTTACCGCCATAGATGGCGAAGGCCTGATCGTAGAAGAAACGCCTCTTTAGGGTGTCCTCCATCTTGGTTCTGTCGACAATGTCATCTTTGGGTTGCAACGCTAGCTCCTGTGGTCACAAGTTTAATCCCGTAATCCTTGGCAAAATTGCAGGCAGTCTTCAGTTTGTCATACCTTGGCCTCCAGATTCCGCTTCCTTGCTTTGAGTTCAGCCACCGCTTTGGTAACATCCACATCGGGAGCGCCGTCCTGCTTCATTTCTCGCACCAGATCCCCCTGAAAATCAGACAGGTGGCATCTGTTAAGCAGGGTGCAGACAAAATGATAATTTGACAAAGTTGAGTATTTTCATTCCTTTTCTATCAGTCAGTGAAGGTCAGATTTCCAGATGACTCTAAAATATGAGCCTGAGCAATTATCGATAATTGTTAGGTGAACAGTGATTTTTTTTTTTTGTGTGTGTTTGGTTTTTTTCCCCCCTCGCTGATGTTTGGAAAACGGACGGCGCCAACAAATGCTAAACCCGTTCAACATTTACGATCGTGACTCCTTGTATGGTTAAACGGAAATGCAACAGGCAGACTGGTCAAAGAGAAATCAAAACTCAACTAAAGCGGGGTACATATACTGACAATAGGGCCAAATTTGAGACCCCCCCCCCCACACCCCCAATGATGACAACAAATGATCTGGAGACAGATCATTTGTTGTCATCACAAGAACAAGGTTGAAGAGCAAGGTTAAAAATCAGGGAAGACAGAACCTTTGCCTTTGCAGCCCTCAAAATCTGGAATTAGAGCTGTGTCAGATTATCCTAAACCTCACCCACCTTGCATTTAAATCTCTCTCTTTAAACCCCCATTTGTTGTCCTTGGCGTTCTCGGACCCTGTTTAAGAAACCTTGTATGGTTTATTTTGTACTTCTATTGCCTTTTTGGTAAACAGTGTTTATGGACTGCTTTTTTTTTATGTTACATGCGCTATATTTTACCTTTTTATTGATGTACAGCACTTTATCAACTCTCGCTTTCCAAATAACTTTGATTGGAGCCCATCTTTAGCTCCATCAGCATTAAATACTATGACAGGGTTCTTCCAACTTTATTGACATACACTAAACAACAGATACTGATGAAAAACATTGAAACTGACTAGCATTACCACAAACATGAATCAAAAAGCCATTATGTGCTTGTTTTGATGCTGCATTAAAAAAGGTTAAAATCCCATTTTAGAAATTGACCGACGAAGCTGCATTTGGGAATGTACCTTAAGGACAAGCTATTTTGAATAAAAAAAAATAGTATCAACTCCCCCATTCTTCGAACCACACCCCGCTTAAAAAGCCTCAGCAGGGACCGCGGCTGAAACGTGGCAAAAGGGCGCAGACATGACTGCTCGCCAAGGTTAGCATCCAGCTAGTTGGCAAAGCCCCATTCATTGCCTGGGCTGAGCTGGACTTAAACGCGGCGTCGCTACCGAAAGGGTTTCATGAAAGTGTAAAAGAACGCGTTACTTGTTCCTTGACTGCTAGCCTCAAAGGGGCGAGGATTTGCTCCACGTCGCCGTCCATAGTTGCTCGTCCTTCTTCCAGCCGCCAGAGGCTCTTCTGCTTGTTCTTCTTGGAAAGGCGGGCGGACGTGGAAAAGGGCCGGTTGTGGGGGCGAGCCAACCGAACAGACCGGACCTGTGGCACCGAGCAGAGGGAGGGAATGTCAGCGGTGGTCCTCAGCAGTGCCGATGCAGCAGCCCCGCGGAGAAGAACAAGCATGGACAGCCCGTAATGCGAGAAGACCAGGATGATGAAATCGCTCCAGTGTAGAGTAAATGTCGTGTACATATACGGTCCGCACTTTCGGCTCAGCAAAAAAAGAGGAAAAAAACAATCACGACGGCTAAACATCCGCAGATTCGCCACAAATAAACACGGTCAAATAAAACGAAAACAAAACAAAACCAGAATGAAATTTGCCCTTTTTTATTTTATTCACTTTACGTCTTTTCAAAAACGCATTTTATGTGCTATTTTTGGGTGTTAAAATGAGCTGAGTGCTTTTTAAATATTATCCACCAGATGGCACTACGGTTGCATGTTCAGATGCAACGACGGGACCTTGAATCTACCTCAGTGGTACACACGGTTAACTAACGTCAAGTCATAGTTTAAAATATTAATGTTTGTATGAATCTTCCTACTGTTTTGAGGAAAATTAGTTACTTATAGAAAAAAAGCAAATTTTTGTCATAAAATGCATATTTTCCAAGCGGGGAAAGAAAAGCATCAAATGTTTTCGAGTTAAAATTATCAAGGGAAATTGCTGTTTTCCCCAATGAAAAATGCATCTCGAGAATGAAAAAAGTTGTATTAAACAAGTTTTATATTTTAAGAAGTCAGATTTTTTTTGGGGAGGGGGAATAAAGCCTGTTTTTAATTTTTAAAAATCATGTTTTAGGAAAGGAAAAAAATCTTTTTGGAGGGAAAAAGCCTTCCTCTCGGATTCAAAAAATGTGCAAGTTGAAACTTCAAAATTGTCCATAGGTGTGAATGTAAGTGTTTAATGATCATTTGTCCATATGTGCCATGCAATTGACTGGTGACCAGTCCACCCCATCTCTCTCGCAAAATGTTGGTATCATTGTAAACTGAGATTCTACATATACCTGCTCGAATGGTCTTGGGGAAAACAACCCACTTATGAATGTATAAATATCATGTTACCCAGCCAGCAAGTGGATAATCTCTTCCTACCTGTGTATGGAATTGTGTTCTTATATCCAACTTTTGTGTCAGAAGGCCTCAGGAGAGGTTTTGTACTGAACTGCACCCACATTCATAAAACATTCAAGGCGTCTGCAAGCTCGCCACATGTACTTGACGATATTGAGCCTGATCATAGGTGTCTTATCAAAACAAATATCACAACCGTATGTATTTTAATAATTCATAAACAGAGACGTACGTACGCGGCTCCAGGCAGGGCCGCTCGGGGAGAAAAAAAACAAGAAAAAAATGAGGCAAACAGGCTTGCAAAGGAATGACTCCGAAGTGAAACTTTTATCTTATTTTTAAAGGTAATCGCAAGTCACGAGGCAAGAACATTCAACCAACAAGTGAAAAGAATCATCGCGCGCCTTAGATACAGTATGTTAGTTTGTGGGTTTGTTTTTAGTTAGCAGACTACTTCCTGGATGTCAGATAATGCGACTGTACAATTTTTGACTCCATCATAACTTGCGCAGCAAAACCAGACAATAAATATGTCCAATAAAAGGGAAGGAATCGTAACTATGTTTGTCTGTCTGTTGTTGACCACACAATTTTTGATGTGGTGGGCAGAAATGAAAAAAAAAAAATGTTGAGCGCAAAATTGGTGTTTGTCTGTTTGTTAGCTAGCAGTCTACTTCCTGGTTCACAGATGACATCAGACTGTCGTAACTCAACTATTAAATAGATAAAATAAGTTGGCCCAACGAAATGGGAAATCGTGCCATATTTTATTTATTTTTTCCCCCTGTGATTAGGTTGTTCACTATCTTTTGCAATGCTATGTGGTAAATTTTTAGTGCACTATATAGGGCTCTGACCTTGATCACTCAAGCATACAGACACCACTACAAAATGGCGTAAGCACTATATAGTGCACTGTACAGAGGTTAGGGAGTTATTTTGGACACAACCTATATTTGGAAATGACTCAAACATTTGCATTCTGGGGCTAGGGAGGAACTAAATGTGAAATAAATTGCCTTGTTTTTGTTTGTTTTTCTATCCATTTGTTAGCAGCCTACTTCTTGGTTCATGGAAAATTACAGAAGACATCAGGACTATACCACTTTTGATTCTGTGTTGTGATTCAAATGGCAAAATGAGAAATAATACGAAAAGTGAAAGAATTATGGAGCGCTGTATTTGTGTGTAGTTAGTCCGTTAGTTAACTAGTAGGCTGGTTCCTGGACGCTATGACTAGCTGGACAGGATACTGCTATTTGCATTCTGGGGTCAAGGGGGGACTATTCCATTGTGGCTTGTGTTGCAAAAACATAACTTACCCATTTTGTTTGTGTCCTTTTGTTAGCGAGCAGCCTACTTCCTGGTTTATGGAAAATTGTGACAGGACTGTTCTGTTTTTTTTTTTTTATTCTGGGTTGTGGGGAGAAAAGCAGGAAAGGCTTACGACGTTGGTGATAGACTAAAGGGAATCTACCATTTGCATTCTGAAACAGGGGGGGGGGGGGCACCTCTATCTGCATTTTTATTTAAATTTGCACCTAAAAATGCAGTTCTTGCTAGCTACATATCCCACTCCCAACCCGCCGTCTAGTTTTGTGAGAAGCGCTTGTTCTGGAGCCAATTGTGCTGTCATATTTTAAAGTAACTCACACGTACAGTAGCCCCGTGTTACACGTTAATGGTGTATAACAACCCAAGCGTCCTCCATTATACGCTCAGGTAGGGTCAGTCAGGGTCGGGTGGGCCCGAGCGCCATTAAAGTGACAGACAAGGAAGGTGAACTGGTACAGACGCGGTGACGTTGTCCCTGCTGGCAAAGGACCAGGGAAGCACTTTGGACTTGCTCTCCTCCCCAACTGAACCTGCGTGAATAATGTTTCTTGATCAGGTCTGACTGTCAATGCATGAGGAGGATGACAGTTGAAGATGCTTTGTCATAGGAGAAGAAAGTTCAAGTTAAGCTTGTATCAGAGTCAAATGAAATGTTGCACGCATTGGGGGTCATGAAAGCTCAAGATATTTTCAGGCCTGATCTTGACATCCATGAGCTGTGCATTCATAGTAACTTTTGTTTTACTTTTTTTATTTTTAGACATCACATTTGTAATTGGTGGCACGGTGGCCTGACTGGTTAGAGCGTCAGCCTCACAGTTCTGAGGACCCGGGTTCGATCACCGGCCCCGCCTGTGTGGATTTTGCATGTTCTCCCCGTGCCTGCGTGGGTTTTCTCCGGGCACTCCGGTTTCCTCCCACATCCCAAAAGCATGCATTAATTGGAGACTCTAAATTGCCCATAGGCATGACTGTGAGTGTGAATGGTTGTTTGTTTCTATGTACCCTGTGATTGGCTGGCAACCAGTTCAGGGTGTACCCCGCCTTCTGCCCGATGACAGCTGGGATAGGCTCCAGCACGCCCGCGACCCAAGTGAGGAGAAGCGGCTCAGGAAATGGATGGATGGACATTTGTAATTGAAATTTTAATTTTAATACATTTTTTAAATAGCTGCCATTGGTATGTATGCTATGATATATTTGTAATTTGATTTCCAATTTTGTTTATTTTTTTCTTATTTTTTTAGAATGCTTCCAGTTACCGATATTTGTAATTTAATGAATAATTATTTATTGTTTATTTTAATATGGCATCTAGTGACACGTATACATTGATAGTTTTCTATTTGTATTTTTTAATTTATTGTATTTTATGGATGACATTTGATATGAAATTTGCAGTGATACATTTGTAATTTAATGTGTATTTATTTTTTAGATGGCATCAACTGACAGCTATGTAGTGATACATTTTCATTTTCTAAATAATGTATTATTTTAAATTGTTTGAGATGACATCCACTGACAAATATGCATTGAGACATTTGTAATGTGTAAGTTTTAATTTTTAGATGGAATCCAATGGTAAATATGCATTGATATACATATTTGTAATTTGATTTGTATTTTTTATTCATTGTATAGTATTGTGATTTTTGCTTGATGGCACCTAATGACAGATATGCAGTGATACATTTGTAAATAAATTTTGACTTTGTATTCATTTCACTTATTTTTTTTTTAGATGGCATCCAATGACAGCTATGCAGAGATACATTTGCAAATCTCATTTTGGTAAAAAAAAAAAAAAAGTCTGTTATATGGAGCCAATGACACAAATGCGTTTTAATTTAATTAGTACTTCTTTCATTATTCTTTTATTTATTCAATTTAGTTTTTACTAATATAGTTTTGATTGATGATTTATTACGTTTTTTTTAAACGTAGTCTTATTTCTATTCATACATTTAAAAAAAATATTTATTGCTGTATTTTTTAATACATTCATGAAAAAGATGATGCAAAATGTGTATTATTATTATGAATGATTGATACAAATGAGCGATGTGTGTTTATTTATTTATTTATTTTTATGTATCTTTTGTGGCTGAATGTGAGGTTTCATTCCTTTTTCGAATCTGCACACATGGCCCACTGGCCACAGGCTTCCCACCCCTGTCATAGTGGGTGGGTGTTTCCTGGGAGGCGTGTCTTTACACAGTGGCGGCACCACATCTAGCGCCACTTAGCTGTCAACACGGTCACTAATGACAGTGTGCGTGGAAGGAGCACGGCAGTAGTGGAGTTCGGGGCCGTCCGGACACTTTTTTCTCGGCTGTTTTCTCCCCCAATCCCACTCAAACTGTCGCCATGTCGCCCACACGCACGTAAACGTGTCATGATGCAGCGACCGGAGCGCAAAGCCTCCTGGGAAGTGTAGTCGACTCGCTACCACAGTCATGTTCGCCGAGGAATAACACGGTGTAGCCCCCCGAAGGCGCGCCACATCTCGCTTTTTCCATGGACAACACGTCCATCATAACACAGGTTGCAAATCCCAAAGAGGAGGAAAGCATTTGCGCGAGTCAAGACAAAGGTAAGACGTACATTTTTTTTTCGTTTATTATGACACGCTCCTCCCCCCCCCCCCCCCCCCCAACCACCTAATCGTGTGTAAAATGTTGCACGGTGCAGAGGGCACACAATAACAAGTGCTCGGACTCCACACCTCCGTTGTTGACATAAAACCTCCTGTTATATTTAATATCGAAACAAAATACACTTGATTTGAACGATTTCTGCCATGTTTTGTGTGTGTGTGTGTGTGTGTGTGTGTGATTGCACAGAGCTGCTTCTATTGCAAGAGGGGGCGGGTACTTTCAGCCCTTGTTTATGTCGCTTACTGACAAAACATTTCTGGATTTGCCTCGAGAAAGAAACGAAATAAAACAAATACACACACAAATACAGCTTAGCGACCAAAATACTTACGCCCATGTGTTTATTATAGCCTGCATTATTAATAATGCGCAGGGTTTTTTTTGTGTTTTTTTTTTTGGCACAGCACTGACTAAAACAATGCATTTTAAATATATATATATATATATATAAAACATTAAAAATAAAATATGCATCCATCCATTTTCTACAGCGCTTTCGATTCGCGGGTGGGTTGAAGCCTATCCCAGCTGATTTTGGACTAGTCGCCAGTCAGGGCACATATAGGCAAACAACCACTCACACTGATGGACAATTTAGACTCGTCTTCCATAAACCTAACATGCATTGGTTTTGGATTTTGAAACGAAGTCGGAGTACCCGGAGAAAACCCACGCAAGCGTGGGGAGAACATGCAAAGTCCACACAGGGAGGACAGAGATTCGAACCCGGAATCTAAAAGCTGCAAGGCAAAAGGCTGCAAAATAATACATACAGTGGTACCTCGACTTACCAATGATCCGATTTACGAGTTTTTCAACATACGAGCTGTCCTTTGCTCGATTTTTAAATATTTTTTATTTTATTTTTATTTTTTGGTCTTAAATTGTGAGCAAAAATTTGACCACGAACTTCCCAACACACAGCAGAAAATTATTCATGAAAGCAGATCTTTATTGCTACTCCCAGTTGAAGTTTAACACTAAACTTAAATAAAATTGCACTTTAAATTACACTTTAATTAAACCACATTGACTTTGTCTTACAAAAGTCCACTAGCTTAATGCTAACACAGAATGCAAAACGCTTTAGATGGGCTAACAGAATTAGCATCGATGTTGCGGTATTTCTAAATCTTTCAACAAATTATACTTGAAAACAAGCGTTCGCAACACATACTGCTAGAGCACACAAAAAATACTCACAGGCATGTATTCTTTATGCTTTGCAAAAACAAAAAACCCTGATAATTTTACTGCAATTTATTTGAGACAGTCTTCTTGTAGTATGTCTGTTTTTATTATACTGCCCTCTGGTGGCCAAGGTGCACACACCAGAATGAGGAGCACAATGTCCATTGAATTATCATGATGCACAAACTGTTTAATTCTTTACATTCTGTTGAATGATGTTTTACTGTATGTTTTATGATGAAGAATACGGTATAATGCAATTTTTCTTAATTACAATGTTTTTTGTTGTCGTTTCTTGGGGCACTGGAACGGATTAATGGCATTTTTGTTCGTTCTGTGGGGAAAGATTTGAGTGTTTTACGTTAAGAATATGGTCAGGGAATGAATTAAACTTGTAATTCAAGGCACCACTGTATATAGGTATGTGCTGACTATTCCAGTTGCTGACCATCCTCATCAATGGTCCAGTGCAGCTCAAAACACAAACTTGAGAACAGAATACACCATGTCACACTGTATAATCAACATATACTGACACATAGATGAATAGTAAATACCACTCAAACATGAATCAAGTGCTTTTCCACAAAATGGACCCGACACAGTGGATTAGTGAAGGGGAAGCACTGTTTCCTGCTGTTATTTTTTTGCACTAGAGTTCACCATGTGTCAGTAACAAATCCCTCAGGGAGTTTTTTTTGGGGAGGTTTTCGGTTTTCATTAACTTTGGCACTAATCTGAGCAGTGCCATCGACTGAGCGGTAAATCAGACCCGGAGGATGCTTTTTGGCTTGGCATAAGTGCAAAGCGGGGCACGATATGTCTGCTCGTGGGCTTGTTTGTAACACTTGTTTGCTTCTTCAGTTGTATACATCACAGTAGATACAGGTAATGGATTTATTATGCTGTGTGTATTATCTTTTGTCACAATGGCAAAGTGTCACAATGATATCGTATGTTGAATTCCTCTGCAATTCCCATCCCAAATAACAATGTGAATATATAAATATCGGGAGTTGCTCGATTCCCAACCCTTCCCCCCTCTCAGCGATTTGATTATCGAGTAATAGTAATATTATCATTATCATCGCTGACCAACTATCGTGACAGTATCTTACGGTGAGTTCCTTTGCAATTCCTACCAATATTATCAATGCGATACAACATAATATTGATGTGTTGTCCCAAAATCCATCCCGATGACCGCACCAGTGGGGGTCTTCTGTAGACAGGCCACATGTCGTAGCCCCTCGTGTGGGAGAAAAGGTCACCCTACAGCAGTCACCCTCCACTGAGCTCCACGTGAGCCACTCTCATGACTCAGCGAATGCTCAGTTGGCATCATTTAATAGACTTAATAATACACAATTTCAATGTCTGCATCAGCATGACCTTTATTCCACACCCTGCCATTGTTAGTATGTGTGGAAGAAATATTTAACCGAGGTGCACAGGATGAACGTATTGTATTCTGGTGCTGGCTGGTGGCCCAAGATAAATGTTCGGATGTTGTTGTTTTTTTTAAACGTAATTCCCAGTGAATAATGCACGCTGATGAAAAAGTAAGGCATATGCAGAAGGAAGCAGCTATCCGTAAAGTTTTTAAATTCTTTGTTTGTTTTGGGGCGGCACGGTGGACGACTGGTTAGAGCGTCTGCCTCAAAGTTCTGAGGACCGGGGTTCAATCCACAGCCCGGCCTGTGTAGAGCATGTTCTGTCCGTGGCTGCGTGGGTTTTCTCCGGGCACTCCGCTTTCCTCCCACATCCCAAAAACATGCATGGTAGGTTAATTGAAGACTCTAAATTGCCCGTAGGTGTGAATGTTTGTACGAATGTTTGTTTGTTTCTATGTGCCCTGCGATTGGCTGGAGACCAGTTCAGGGTGTACCCCGCCTCCTGCCCGATGATAGCTGGGAAAGGCCTCCAGCACTCCCGCGACTCTTGTGAGGATAAGTGGCTCAGAAAATGGATGGATGTTTTGTTTTGGGTCAAATGCACAGTTTGCGCATGATGTGAAATGTCCCCCTATTCACCATCAACACTGTGCAAACGATCAAAAAATAATGAAACTGGTTCAAAAAGACAGCAATAAACAGTCTGTGAAAGAGCGGCAAGAGAGAAAAAAAATATACAATTTTAAACACTATAAGGGGATTAAAATGAATCTAAAACATACCTTAAATAAATAAATATGTTGTAGGAAGTGGATATATATAGTAGCCTTAAAAACGAATACAAAATAACATTGAAAACAGTCGTACTTTGAAACACAAAAACGTAACAATGAAAAACAAACAGTACAAAAATTCATTCATCTTTTGTTCCGCTTCTCCTCACGAGTGTCGCGGGCGTGCTGGAGCTTATCCCAGCTATCTTTGGGGGGCTAGAGGCAGGGTACACCCTGACCCGGTCGCCAGCCAATTGCAGGGCACATAGAAACAAACAACCATTCGCACTCACATTCACACCTACGGACAATTTAGAGTGTTCAATTAATGCATGTTTTTGGGATGTGGGAGGAAACCGGAGCGCCCGGAGAAAACCCACACAGTCACGGGGAGAATATGCAAACTCCACACAGGCGGGGCTGGGATTTGAACCCCGGTTCTCAGAACTGTGAGGCAGATGTGCTAACCAGTTCCTCACCGTGCCGCACGCTACAAAAATATACTTTTTAAATCCTATTGTGGAAACTGCGCATACTGTATAGCGCATATTTGAATAAATACAGAAATGCAACTCTAAAACTATTAAATATAATGACACAAAAACCTACAAATATATTTTCCATTTATTAGATACAGTATATAGCCTTAAAACTAGTTAAAAAAATAAATTTAAATGGATAAAAA
The DNA here is from genome assembly GCF_024500385.1 of Phyllopteryx taeniolatus. Lineage (NCBI taxonomy): Eukaryota > Metazoa > Chordata > Actinopteri > Syngnathiformes > Syngnathidae > Phyllopteryx > Phyllopteryx taeniolatus. Next base: position 7,552,633 of record NC_084521.1, on the reverse strand, counting down.
TGTGTATTGAGTAAATGAGTATTTCCGATGAAGTCAATGTTATTTTTATTAGAAGTCCCGTCCCTGTACCCCCCCACCCCGATTTTCTTTAAATAGTAAGGACATTTAATTGTCCTATTGTAGAGTCTGCCTATTGTCAGTACAGACAGACAGTCACCATCCCCCCTCAAAAAAACAAAACTTCATATTTTGGATAAACAGAAAAATTATTATTATTTCTTTTATTAAATGTTTTTATTCGACTGATACAATAATTTCAGACATGTTAAATGAATCCTACTGTACCCCTTTTTTTTTTTTTTGACACACACAGTGTGAACCACACACATATAGTACACACATTGAATATTTCACAGCAAGCTATTTCAGAGTCCTATCAGTTTCATAGTGAGTGAAGACATCGTCGTAAGTCATTAGAGGCGAGTTTTATTCGACTTTTGGTCAGGTGGAGATTCTATCTTCATGCATTATGGATGACGTGAAATGAAGCGAGCCTGGGAATGATAATTTGCTTGGTTACCCTCCACAGAACAGGCACTTCTAGTATAACATCCCAATGTCAAGCCTAGGTCACGTTTTGCCACAGACATGAGCGCAAAATGAGATACAGTGAATATTAGAAGTCTACACACCCATGTTCCAATGCAAAGTTTTTGTGATGAATAAAAAAATGATTCCAAGATAAATCATTTCAAAACTTATTGCACCATTCATATTTTTGATAAGGGAAAGACAAACAACTGAGATAATGTGGTTACACAAGTGCGCACGCCTTCTTATAACTGGGGAGGTGGCTATGTTCAGAATGGTAAACGGACTGCACTTATATAATCAACCAATCACATTCAAACTAATGTTAAATGGGAGCCAGCACACACTACTAGGCTTTTCTTGACATTTTTTCCTTTCGAGCAGAGAAGCCTGAAGGTTTTGGGCTAACGTGTTATTTATCTTGATGTAATTTTTCACAAAATCATAAAAATACTGGCATTTGAACCGAGGTATGCAGACCTTTTATACACACTGTATTGTAGCCTCAAACAGACGCTTATTTCTCTTCCTGACTTTTTTGGGGGCGTCCCTCTCGGAATGATGCAACAGCGCGTAATAAGCGGACCCTCGCTTAGCGGGGCTTCAAAAGGCTTCTTCTCGTCGAGAGGCTTTTGCTGTGATATCTCCACACGCCGAAAGCTCTGAGTGGATGAGCCAATTACTTCAATCAGATTAGCCTTTTAGCTCTTCAATCCTGTCGGCTGACGTGACGATGACAGACCATAATAATGCGGTCACTAGCACAACAAGCATAAGTGCTCTCTTCGGGCTGGGAAGGTCTTGATTTTAGGGGATTTGTGGCACACAGCCAAGGGCAAAAACTTGGTTCAAATAAATTGTGAATTGGAGAGTTTTACATTTTCTGTTTCACTTGGCAACGTGAACTTTGGCAAGCATGAACAACCCATGCCTGAAAAGACACAGGAAGTTGTTTTCAATTGTATAGACTATAGATCTGTATGACTAGTTACAAAGTAGTTTTTGTACAAAATCCTACTTAATTCATGTGAGAACAGCTATGAAATATTTTGTACTTTTTGGGGGGTAAGCCCAAACGTTGCCTCTGTAGTGGTCCTTTGAATATTTTGAAAATTCAGCCCCTAAGCCATTTTGATTTAGCAACAGGAAATTTGGTAGGCGTGTCTATCATGAGTAGACCTGCAAAAAAGTCTCAAGTCGCCATGCCCAAAAAGACGCAGGAAGTCTGCCATCTTGGCTCAAATTGGCTATGTTGGCCATTTTCAGGTGTCCTTCAAACACAAACCACTAGAGATTTTGTCCAAGTGCTATCAAATTTGAACTACGTATGCTAACTAGATAGATAATTGACGCTAAACTGTAATTCATTTGAGTTTCTATCATTGCGCGTGGCAACGAAGTTTGATGACTCGCCATGGGATTATTCTCTGACCTTATTGATTTCAAAAGCTGGTTGGATTCAAGATGGCAGAGGCAGTATGGCAAATCGGCATAGGTTTTTCACCGCTCAACTGGTCACAACTTTCAATCAATCTTCAACCTTCCAGGGGAGCAAAGCACTTTATCGATTTTAAAGGATAGGTGATTCCAAATGACCAAGGTAGCTCTGATAAAAAGGTCACATTGGGGGGAGGGGAGCACTATTGATTTGAAAGTTTATCTGACTGGATGCATGTGTTTGTTTGTTTGTTTGTTTGTTTGTTTTCTTTTGGGTATCTAAACAGTGGTTTTCATCATGTGTGCTTTCCACCGGGCAATATGGCTTCTCCCCTCCAACAGATGCAATGTCATCTCTGAGGGCGTCTCAAGGCTGCAAATCAACCATCAGCAAGAAAGGTGCTGTTCAAGGTTCATGGGCGGGTCTGATGAGGAGCCGCTAGCCGTTAGTCATGAATTTTCTTGACGTGTTTTTTTTTTTTGTACGTGTAGGTTATCCCTAAAAATGCCATATTTGAATAATCTGGTATCACAGCAGCGAAGAAATTTAGCAACCACTTGCCGTACCCTTCTAGGCTCCACTGAAGGGGGGCTGAAAACAATGACAATTGCTCAATGTTAGTGAGGTCAGGATTTAGTATGGAAGGCGGCTGCATGTCAATCCGAAACTTCCCTGCTCGAATCGCGCTCTAACGTCAATATCCCGCTGACAGGCAGCGGAATACCAGCGCCCCTTATTCCAGATTTATGAGTCTATTCCAGAGGAGGAGATGATCTGCACATCGGTGGGGAGCGTATAAAAAGAAGGTTTTATTTATTTATTTATTTTCCAGTGCCGCACCGACTAGCTGATAGTGAAGAAGCCAACGTGTGTGTTTTGTAAGCTCCGTGACTGATGAGCCTGTTAACGCTCTCCGCCGCTGCGCATTGTTGCTATTTATGTCTATTTACATGAAATTGAGTTCCACGATGCAATGTTTGTCAGCTCTAAGGAAGAAAAAGGATGTATTGTTGTAGAGCAAAGCTTGTTTGTTGTTGTAAGTAGCCACATCACCCTTAAACTCTCACTTTTTATTGTTGTGTGGCTTTCCTCTTTTGCCCTCGCCGGTCTCTTAGAATTATTCATGAGATCACAGCACTTAATCAATAAATGAATCAATCAGCGGTTGGGCTAGCCCACCTTGTTGCCCATGAAACGTAAAGGAGAGTAGGAGACATATAATAATATTTTTTCAGCAATTGAAAACAGTTTACTGGTCTTTTAATAGCACATCTGTTATATTCTTTCATCAAAATACCCTAAAGTATCAAGAATGATACTTTTATGCTCGTTGCACATTTTGTGTCTCACTAAAATGAGCCCGCGGCACGGTGGCCGACTGGTTAGAGCGTCAGCCTCACAGTTCTGAGGACCCGGGTTCAATCCCTGGCCCCGCCTGTGTGGAGTTTGCATGTTCTCCCCGTGCCTGCGTGGGTTTTCGCCGGGCACTCCGGTTTCCTCCCACATCCCAAAAACATGCATTAATTGGAGACTCTAAATTGCCCGTAGGCATGAGTGTGAGTGCGAATGGTTGTTTGTTTGTATGTGCCCTGAGATTGGCTGGCAACCAGTTCAGGGTGTACCCCGCCTCCTGCCCGATGACAGCTGGGATAGGCTCCAGCACGCCCGCGACCCTAGTGAGGAGAAGCGGCTCAGAAAATGGATGGATGGATGGATAAAATGAGCCCATTTTGTAGCATGCAAGTGACCGACTGTATAGACTCTGCCCCATATGCAGTGGATATGAAAAGTCTACACACCTTTGTTCAAATGCCAGGTTGTTGTGATATAAATAATTTCAAAACGTTATCCACCATTAATGCGACCTAGAAAATGTCAGGAAAAGTATAGTAGAACATCTGAAACTTTATTTTAGGGTTAATCAGTGGCACTTTAAATGGTGGCAGGTGTGTGCTGACTCTTATTGAACATGAGTTTGAATGTGATTGGTTAATTATGAACACAGCCACACCCCCAGTTACAAAAGCTTCACTTTTTCAACATTTTAGGTTACAGCTTTAATCCCAAATGAAAATGAAATGCAATAAAAGATTTTATTTTGTCCAAATTTGACACAAAACACTCCATAATGACATGAAAATGGCACAACTGACCAAAGATAAGTTTGCGAAACTTTTGTCAGGCTGTAATTGTTGCCAAAGGGGCATCACGTATTGAGCAAAGGCTTTGTATAATTATGTACGTGATTTCTTAGGGTTTTTTTTTTTTTTTAATAACTAAAAGATTTAAATTCACACTTGATGGATGGGCAGGCATGACAGAGACTGTATTATTTGTAAACAAGCAATAAAAAGTAAATTTTCACAGTATGTCCCTTGTAAATCTTCATCTTAGCAAGACCATTTTATGCTTTCAGCTTTGTTTTCGGGAAGGCCCTTTTCAATAGCTGTTCCGCTATTGTTGATTTGGTTTGAGCTACACTTAAAACACTTTATTTTTTTTTTTAACAGAACAGTTTCTTCTTTCCAGTTAAAATATTAATGGCTTTTTGCTTCAAAGGAGAATGTGCCTCAATGAGGAGAAGAGTGTGTTTTACTGGAAGTTGTGCAGAGGAGAAGAAAAAAAAAAAGGATTTGGAAGGTGGTTTCCTTGATCTCTTTTTTTTTAATGTATTTGCTCTTTGGTGTGTGTTTGATGTTGGAGAAACTTCCCGCAGATTCAAATCATTTCAAAATATGCTTCTCGGCTCTTTGAAGAGATTGTTTTGCCGTCGGATTCCGAGCATATTCCAGTCCTCGCCAGTCAACAAAAACGAAACCTCCCAAGTTTTCCTATTCTATTGTCACAACAATCGTTCCCGTAGGAAATAATGTCAAGGGAATTTATCTGTCTCGAGACATTGGATTGGCTATCTTGAAGGCTCCAGCTAAGAGCTATAGCAAATGGATGGCGAGATGGTGTGCAATTGATCGGGGATGGTGGAATCAAGAGTTCAGAACATTCAGATCCAGAGGATCCTATCCTTAAAAAATATTTCAAACGTAACAGTTGATTTATTATTTGCTCTCTGTAGTCTTTCACGGAAATTAAGCCAAACCCACTTATTCTTAACCTTCCCGCTAGTGTAAAAATAAGTTAGCCGCACAAAATCTTCCATCTTGCCGTCAGTCAGGAAAACAGCACAGTGGATGTCAGCTCTGTGGGTGGGGAGGAACTTCACAGTCTCGTTGCGTAACTGCAGCAGCACAGTCTCATCGTGCTCATTATTTCTTCCCTGAGCTCACAGTGTTTTAATCCGCCACCCTCCCACCCCACACACACACACACACACACACATGCACGCTTGTCATCTCCTTCATATCAGGCTGCACTCGAGAAGCAGCTGTCATCCCCCCATCGTAAAGCTGCAACACAGGCACACACAACACGCAGCTCGCGTAATTATATGATACATAGGCATGTGACGGCACATGCCGTGGACTTTTTTTTTTTTTAATTCCATCCATCCATTTTCTGAGCCGCTTCTCCTCACTAGGGTCGCGGGCGTGCTGGAGCCTATTTAAATTTATTTATTTTATTTTTTAACTCAATGGACTACTGTTGTACCTTGAGATATGGATCCATGAGTTTTTCAAGCCCTTGTTTAGACACATTTTGGCTTTGAATTGCACGCAAAAATTTGATATACTTGCGCTGTATGGTGGCAATGAGCTCAACTCCCTTTACAACAAGCAGCAGTTTGGCAGATAGTGAACAATTCTTTGAAAAAGTGCCTTCAAGATGTTTATTGCCACTCCCAGTTGGAGAATACTGTCAAACTAACCTTCAAACAAAAAGAATTACCCGTTGTGTATTTAAAACAACCACATAGCTTTGCCTTCATAAAGTCGAACTAGCTTGATGCTAGCAAACATTGCAAAAGGTCATAGACCGTTAATGAATAGTATCGATGTTGCGGATCTTTGAAGACAAAGGGTGGAGCAACACATGTAGACACACAATGTAACAATACTCAAAGGCATATATTCTTTATCCTTTGTGAAAAATGACCAATATTACCGCAGCTCTCTAAGTCAGTTGTGAAAATGTTCTTCCTGCATGTTTTTGTCTGTATTGTACCGCCCCCACGTGGCCAATGCGCACACACCAAAAGGAGCACCACAATGTCTATTGAAGCAATGAAGAAAATGTGGCAAAAACTGTTTAATCCTTTACATTCTGTCAAATTATGTCATTACCCTGTTTTTATGAAGTACAATATCATAGAGCATTTTTGTCTTTGTTAAAACACATTTCAACCTTTTTTTAGTTTTTTTTTTTAGGGGGGCTGGAACGGATTAATAGCACCAAAATTCATTTCAACGGTTATCATGACTAACTGGCGATAGGAGCGATCACGTTGCACATTGCATGTCTTTTCATTTATTTCCTTCTGCAGTCCTGTTCATTTCTATTGTGCAAGGTAGCGGCTCGACACTAATTTGCACAACTGCTCTGTATCGAATATAAAATGCATATTATAACGAAAGAATGTGAATGGCGGTGCATGAGAAGACAGCGTTTTACATAAAATACACTACTTCATGGTGCACTGGATGAAGTGCAGCCTCAGCTCATCTGACACCACTTGACTTCACCCAGCTGTGCATGTCTGTGTGTGTGTGTGTGTGTGTGTGTGTGTGTGTTGTGATGATGCACAGATGCTTTTTGGTGTAAATACTGCTCTCGAAGCCAATTTGGTTATGCAGTTATCATCAGTGTGAGCTCTGGTGTTACAACTCAGCTTGGGTGCGAATGAGTTCAAAAATGTTGTAGAAATCCATTCAAAAAGGGAATTAAGCATTTCACAGTGTAAGAAATAGGCTATGTTATATTATCTCTTTTTAGAACTTGATTTTTTTTTTTTACCTTGTACAACATTTATGTATGCGTTTTAACCACGTGCTATCTCTGAAATGGTGCCCATTGCCCGATGTCAGGTGGCATACCTGTATACTGAATGTTGTTGTGCATTAAATATACCTGTAGCGTCGAAATCCCCGTGGCTACACTGATATTTTATTTTGGTGTTTGTTAAGTACACAACGCACACAGCCGTGCCATTTCAACCTGACCCTGTTTTTCCATTTGAATTATTAAAGCTCCAGCTCTTGCTATTACCTCCACACGGCCTCCAGGTACTGACTGACCTCTTTACCTGCATGGCCGCTCAACCACGACCGCCAAGCGGAAAAATAGATTTGCTCGTTTTTGGAAATAACTGTTGAATCTAGGAATATATATATATTTATATGGAATAAGGTATTGGGACAGTTTGACATTGTGCCTACCGGACGGAAAAAAAAGGCTTTTTTTTTAAAGTGACACATATTTGAAATCTTATTTTTTTTAAATTATAATTTAAAAATAATGTATAATTTTTTAATCATGTAAATCTTTGCATGGATATGTGTAAATTTAATGTCTCATGTCACACCAGGGGTCATCACCATAAACTGTATTATTTAAATGTTTTTTTCCACTTAAGATAATAATTAAAACCGTGATTTTGTTATTAATGAATCAAGAAATATAATAACGTGTATATTGGCGTGAATTGTCTGCAATATTTTATTATTATTTTTTTTTACAAATAATATATTGATTTTTATTGTATTTTTTAAATTAATATTTCACTCCCTCCACTCGTGTTCTTGTGTGGATTACATTGTCATCACAATGAATAGAAATAGAAAGATGGAAAATTTGATCTACTCTATAATTAACTCAGTTTAATGTGCTAAACATAAACAAGTCATGTCTTGTGCTTTTTAAAGCGACTGTAAACAAGGCCGCCTCAGCCAGACATAAGCCCAGGATCATATTCTCCTCTCCCTCTCGGAAGCCTGGCGTCATTCCAGCCTTCGGGTCACGGGGGTGATTATCTCTTCCTGTCAGGAATGCTGAGAATTTCCTGCTTTTTTTCCCGGCCTGGTCGGTGGGTTGCGCCGATCACGTGACGCCGAGACCGGGCTGCCATTGGCCGCTGTTGATCTTCCCCCACCGATGTCGATGTTAGGTAACAGGGCCCTTGAAAGGGAGTGTGTGTGCTACGTTGGATCAAGTGTGTTCACAGGGGGAATACAATGGTGTGGACCTTCTCTAGCCATTCCTAGCCATTAATGTGGTGAATGTTTTAGTGGATGCTTTGCGTGTTTGCAGAAACATGTGGACTCTCAGCTAAGTTGTTTGTGTGCAAACGGCAGAAAGGAAGGCGGCGTTCAAATGAGGAGAAGGTGGAGCTGGTATAGGCCGTCTCACCACAGGAACTCTCCCGCCCATCTCGAAAACCCCGTTGGTCCGCCCTTTCTGGCGGGAAATATATAGAAGTCCCAAAAATGGAGACAGGAGAATAACATGTGAGGCCATCTGAGGAGGAAGCCTTATTCAAACGTCTTGAACATGCTAAGCCACGCCCACGGAAATGCAAAGTGGTCAATCACAGCACAGCGTTTTCAACTTTCCTGGCAGGGTTGATGCATTTTTTTTTTTTTAAATGAAATGAAGAATCAAAACAAATTAAACCCAGGCGGCTGGCCGCATAGCTAGTTTGATGACTGGCCAAAAAACATGAAATGGAAAAACCAAATGTATATACAATATTTGCATTGATTGCACTGACTTAGGCGGCACGGTGGAAAACTGGTTAGAGCGTCAGCCTCACAGTTCTGAGGACCGGGGTTCAATCCCCGGCCTCGCCTGTGTGGAGTTTGCATGTTCTCCCCGTGCCTGCGTGGGTTTTCTCCGGGCACTCCGGTTTCCCCGCCTCCTGCCCGATGACAGCTGGGATCATCGGGCAGGAGGCGGGCTACACCCTGAACTGGTTGCCAGCCAATCACAGGGCACATATAAACAAACAACCATTCGGACTCACATTCACACCTACGGGCATTTTAGAGTCTCCAATTCATGCATGTTTTTGGGATGTGGGAGGTTTAAAAACAGATTTAACTCCTAGAAATGCATGCTTTGGATTAAAAGCTAAATAAAGGTATGTATTTAAAAATATATATTTCTTCATTTTTTTATTCTGTTAATTATAAAGTAATAATAATTAACCAATGATTTAAACAAAAATATTAAATGGTTATCTTTTTTTTTTAATTTAACATTTTTATTTTAATATTTGCATGAAATCAATTAACCATGTCTCAAGAAAGATGAATACAAAATCAGTAAATGCATTTTACTTAACCAATTTTAGGGAAAAAAATGAATTAATGCATTAAATATTACATGACTCTTGATAATGTCAATGCTCGGTGGGCCGGATTAAAAAAACAGAATGGGCCGTATGTGGCCCATGGGCCATATTTTGTTCACCACTGGTATAAATTAAGGCCTGTTTTTTCCCAAATCTAGTAATAATTATGTTTAGTTTTGTTTGACACTGTCATTAAGACTTTCATAATATGGTTTGTTATATTATTTTTGTGCTGCACTTATTCGATGCACGTACAGTAATATCGTACTGGTACCGGTGTATATTTAGTAGTTTTGTGGGAAGGATCCATATTGAGCTGTAGACTACAAAGATGCTGAGAACAAAGACGGCGTACTGCCCACGTCCTGTCGGATGCAGTCGGAGAGACCCGGGCATGGTTGAGGCGTCAATGTGAAGGCGGCTTCAGCACGCATGGCTAACTGGACTGCATGTGTCACATGGCCGGTTGGGCACATTAACCAAGATGAGGCGGCAAAACGCATCGGTCCACTGTGAGGCGCAGATCTGTTGATTGCAGCAGGGTCGCATTCCCAGTTTTACTCAAGCTTTGTTTGGCACGTGTATCATGAATAGAAGAAATAAAAGTACCCATGCCTGAAAATAGAGGTAGTCTGCAATTTTGGTTTCATGCAGTCAATTTGAACATTTCCAGGAAATTGTGCGAGAGATTTGGATTAGATTAGGTTAGCTTCGATTCAACTTTATTGTCATTACACGTCACAAGTACATGGCAACAATTGGATGAAATGTATCCTCCGTTATTCACTGAAAAACTCCCCGTTTGCTGTTTTTGTGCTCAGGCTAAGCAATAACAATATTGCTTTGGTGCCATCTTGTGTCATCTAAGTGCCAAGGAACTGTTGAAGTGAGTCGAAGAGCTCCGCATAGACAAAAGTAGTGCATTGGTGCCATTTTTGGGCATCTTTGTTCCAAAAGACTGTCGAAGAGAGCTGAGGAGCTTCATTTAGACGAAGGTAGTGCCTTGGCACTGTCTTGAGACATCTCGGTGCCAAGGAACTATGTTGCAGTTGAGGTAATTAACACAAAAGTAATGCTTTGCAGCCATCTTTCGGCATCTATGGGAATTATAGAACTTTTAAAGGGGGTGCGTCAATTACTCGTGGATTTTCACTTTTCGCAGCAGGGCTAGGTCCCTATTCCCCACTAGTAGCAGGGTTGCGGGGGCACACAGAGACCCTGTCTTGCCGCGAATAGCGAAAATCTGTGAATAATTGAGTTCCTGTAATTTTGTGTGGGTGGAGCATGGCAGTAGAGCTTGATCATTCACGGTAAACCAATTGCGATTGGCTGGCAACCAGTCCTGGGTGCACCTGCCTCTCGGGTAAAGTCAACTGAAATTTTGTAGACTCCAACTCACCCACTACCCTAATGTGGACATGCGCTATTGAAAATGGATGGATGTTTTTCCATCTTTCCAAGCTCTATCTTTTGCAGTAAAATGCATGCTCTGTAGGGTTTAAGTCTGGAGATTGACTTGGCCACTCTAATACCTTCCAGTTCTTGCCGCTCATGAAAACCTTACTTGTTTTGACAAGTTGTTGTTTTGCATCACGGTGGACTAGTGTTATGCAGATCTAACAGTTCTGAGGTTCGGGTTTGAATCACGACGCGGGCTTTCCTTTGTGGGATTTCATTTGATGGAGGGCTGTTCTTTTTTTGTGCCTCCGCTCCATTTACATCTCCTTTCTCTTCCAGTCTCCCAGTCCAACAGCAGCCTCAAGAAGCACCGCAGTCGGAGCATTTTCAGCCCCTTCTTCTGCTGCTTTCGCAACTACAATGACTACCACGTGGAGCCGCCGCCCGCCAACAATAAGACTCACGCCCTGCCGCCGCCGCCACCTCCCGAGGAGAACGGCGCTCCTCCCAAGGTGAAAAGCGCTCGTCTCTCTACATGGTCTGCGCTCTACACTTACTGTTGCCAGGAGCTTGTTGATGTGTTTTTTTAGTCTTCCTGCCGCAAATGTTTCCAGCTGCTTCAAACTCGCTGAACCCAGAGCTTGTTTACCATCCACGGCTAGCAGGAACCGGCCCACTGCCCATGTAGCGTTCCGCGCGATTGAAAACAACACCCTCACTTTCAATTTGTAGTCCGCCCAGCAAAGCACATACACTACTCAGAAAAAGTTACAGAATTTCGGGTGAAATGTCAAGATGAATCTAACATGCACTTTGACCTTTTCAGGTTATAGTACTTGAACCTTCTCTAAACATCCCAGTGTTCAATATTTCAGTAGTTTTTGCACAACTTCCTGTTGCGCTGAACAGCAAAACTCACAGCAGGTGTTTGATCTATGACTGGACCAATACATTTCCTGGTTAAATTAGAATTGGTATTTAAACAGTCCTCTTCATCATGCTGTTCACATTGTGCAACAGATACACAATGACCAGAGGATTCACAAAACGGTATAGAAGTCCTTGTGAGGACCTGTTGTGAATTTTCTATTACAACTCCAATTCCAATGAAGTTGGGACGTTGCCGCTTGCATGCAGTGATTTCTCCAGATTCTCTGAACCTTTTGATAATATTCTGGACCGTAGATGATGAAATCCCAAAATTCCTTGCAATTGTACGTTGAGGAACATTGTCCTTAAACTGTTCGACTATTTTCTCACACACGTGTTCACAAAGAGGTGAACCCACCCCATCTTTGCTTGCGAATGACTGAGGAATTCAGGGAAGCTCCTTTTATACTCAATCATGTTCCCAATTAGCCTGTTCACCTGTGGGATGCTCCAAACAGGTGTTTGATGAGCATTCCTCAACTTTATCAGTCTTTTTTGCCACCTGTCCCAGCTTTTTTTAGAATGTGTTGCAGCCATAAAATTCAAAGTTAATGATTATTTGCTAAAAACAATCAAGTTTATCAGTTTGGACATTAAATATCTTGTCTTTGTAGTGTATTCAATTAAATATAGGTTGAACATGATTTGCAAATCATTGTATTTTGTTTGTATTTCTGTTTAACACAACATCCCAACTTCATTGGAATTGGTGTTGTAAATTCAAGTTGGCCTTGCGACCACTCGCCCGTCTCTCTCGATGTCGCTTGGTCGCCGTTAAACGGGTCGCGCATAGCAAAGGACATTGCACGTCATTGACAATAATTATTGAAGAATAGTAACCATTTGAAATGTTTATTAATATACTGTAAACTGTTTTAGCACTATAATTACCGCTCATTAAAGTTGAGTATTTAAAGAGTACACCATAGTAGCATAGGGTACAATTTTCCCGTGATACCGCGAGCATTTGACACGCCCCAAAATGGTTTCTAATTGCTGATAGATGCCACAGGATGGCAGCAAAACACTACTAATGAAGCTCCTCCACTCACTTCAAAATAGTTACTTGCCACTAAGATGGCGCCAAAGCAATACTTTCGTATTAGACAAGACTTTTGTCTCAGCACAAAAACAGTAAATAGGTGAGTTTTTCAATGAGTAGGCGAATCTGCAAATTATACTGCAGTGATATTAGAATAGTTAACTTTTACAATTGTGTGACACTTAAGAACATTAAAATCTTACTTTGCCTCTACAGATGATTGAGTTACAGTGGTAGCTTGACTTAAGAGTAACCAAGCGCGTACCTGAATTTATTATTATAGCAACTCAATTTTCGACATGATGGTCCACTGTAGCTTTTTTCTTTTTTTTCCCCATTTCCTACAAAGTGGACTGTGTGTTCAGTGTGACGGATTGAACCCCCCCCCCCCGGCCACTCCCTCGACACAGTTTGACCAGTGTAGCGTGGATGTGTGAAGCTCAAGTTCCAGGCAGCGGACGAAGGCATTAAAAGCCTTCCAAAACGCTAAAAACGGAACGAAAAACAACTTTGTCATCCCTCCTCGTGTTTACCCGAAACATGTCTCGCGTCTAGGCCAGGAATGCGCAGGCCTCGAACCTCGCTGTCGAAAAAAGTGGAGTTAGTGCCCCTCCCGCATGTTTGTCAGAGCCCAGTCCAGCTGTATTTGTACTTTACAGGAGCTCAGTCGTTTGCTTCCTATTGACATGCATCCCGCTCCCTTTCACTCTCTGTGCATTTATTGATTACAATATTGATGTTCTTGCAGCGATTTTATTTTATTATCATTTTTTTCTTTTTTGCTCACTGCTCTCCTCTCCTTCCTCCTCTGTGTTTACCTCCTCCAGTGTGACCAGGTGCAGGTTGCCCCCATCCCCAGTGTATGTATTATTATTATTATTATTATTATTATTATGTTTCCCCATCATGCTTGCTTTTGCTTGTAGGATTGTCCTTCACCATTCAGGCTGCATGTTTACAACCATCAATTCTAATCAATCGTACACAGTGGACCCCGCATACTCGAGGCTCGGCACCCGTGGATTCACCTATCCACAGATATTTTTTTCCTTTTTTACGCAAATATCTCCTTGTTTTTCATTTTTTATTATTATTATTATTTTTTAACTATTCGCGTTCAGGGTCGGTCTCCTAACACCCTACCCCAGCGAACAGCGGCCAATCTTCCTTTGTTCTGTTGCCATTAAACTTTATGGAAGGGTGTGGTATGAGGAAAAGAAAAAGAAAATAGAATGAGCCTTTATTAGTCTCGCAATGGGGAAATTCCAGTTTTACATCAGGGTAGGAGCACCACTCAAGAATAATGTGAAATAATAAAATATCCCAAAATAGCAATGTACATATTTACGACCGCAGAATTTGAGCAGCAGTGTCTACGTCTTCTGTATATAAATAAATACCGTACATACCATGTATGGTTAAGTGAAGCAAGAATAGTCAAAATATACATGTATCAATAAACAGGCTGTATACAATCATTGAATGGCAAACTATACATGAATACAGTAAGTACAACTATATATATGCAGGAGTATATTTGAACAGCAGCAAGAATAGTCAGCAGCATTGTATGTTGCAAAAAGTGTACATGGCTCAATGAACAGTCTATATATACATTACGTGTTGAAAGGCAAACTATACATGGATAAGAAGATAGTAGCATATATGCAGAAGTGAATGTGAACAAGTGCAAAAATAGTCAGCACCATTCCACTGTACGTCGCAAAGACTACTCGGGTGTCGAGTCAGGTCAATAGTCAATATTTATAAGCAGTTGTGTATGAAATAAGTGGACTGGAGCGACAACTTCACAGTACATGATTAACTCACATGTACAAGATCTATGCTAGGCTATGCAAAAAGCAGCAATAATAGTTAGCGGCATATACGTGATGACGATAAATGGATCAACAACAGTATAATGTAATTGCGGGGGGAAACAGCAGTAGGAACATTGTGCTGTTCTTTATCGGGATGGTTTGGCCTTGGCGGAGGTCTGCGCTCTAACTCTGTGCCATTTTAGTTATGATAGGATAATACATAATGATTTTCCTTTGAGCCCGACTGCTGTCTGGCTTCACATTGCATCAACAAATGGATCTTCTGAGAAGGCTTGATTAAATGAGATGATCCGTCTGTTACAGTACATTCAATTGTCAGTACACTGCATTAAGAAGACTGGTGTCCATTTTTTTATTGTTTTTTTTTGCTTCAGAATCCATGCCGTATTTCTGAAATGATGCGAAATAAACACACGCGTTAACATTAGCCCAGCTTGTTGTTCTGAGTTTCAAGCGGTATCTCGAAAACACAGTTTTAGTGTGTCGTTTTGTGGAACTGCACGCGTCGCATTAAACACGATATCATTCAAAGTCATTGTTGTGCAGTTGCTCAGAGCAGGTCCCCGACGATAACTGAAAAATACATTATAGATTTCTATGTTGCAGAATGTGCGTGCGCTTTTGCGTGCACGCGTGCCCCCTGCGGCCATACCATCTGTCCCGTCGCGTTCGTCTGTCAGTCTGCGGCTCGTTTGGCAGAAAACCCGAGTGCTCCTCATTTATTATTTTTTTCTTTTTTCCGCACTGTCCCCGAAGGCAGCACAGTCACAGAGTCACCATGAGGTCACCTTAAGCAGCCACTTTGTAAAGTAAAATCGCAACAAAACTACAAGCACTACTAAGTAGAAAAACAGAAGTGGTTGCATGTGTATACGGTTGAATATATAGACATGACTAGATTAAATAACGAAACATGTACAGTATATTTAGAAACATTTCGGATTGCATGAACTCGTGCTGTCGTTGCGTGCTTTATCTTAAGAGCGATCATCTATGCAGTTCATATAGAAAATATTCATAATTTTATTTGGATTAAACTGTTCATTTCATTCTTTAATTTTATTTGAATTGTATTTATTGTACTAATTACAGTCCCTCAAGGAGAATTTCAATTTACACTCTGCTGTTCATAATAAGTCTTTATGAAACATTTGACCCATTTTAGGTGCCTCTCTTAAATATTATCCTCGTGAAACTACATCTTCGTAGTACTGTATATTTAAATAAAAAAGTCAATGCAAGACAAAAAAAATATTTGTTACATTTCTATCCTTATTTTAGTGTTTTTTTTTCTTGAGTTCATCATTTAAAAATAATAGATTTTCCCATGACTGTAAAGCCCTGTAAAAGGCAACATCGTGTGCAAGATACTCTAAAATTGGGGGGAAAACATTAAAATTATACGTTGAAAGAAAAGAGATCCGTGTTCATATTGGCACTTTATTTTTTTTCTTCAAACTGCGATAAAAAGGAACCAGCTCACTCAATGCTCTGCGATTTGTCTGTGTGACAGCCGTTTCCTCTAATGAAACTGTGAAATTCGTTCAAGTGTGTGTGTATGTGTGTTTGTTTGTGTGTTGCCTTCGCAGCCTCCAGCCAAGTTCCTCCTGCCTGAGGTCAGTATAGCAGACTATGGCAGGAACTGCGTGGTGATCGACCTGGACGAGACACTCGTTCACAGCTCTTTCAAGGTATGGTGCCGTAAAACCGCGTTTAATGAAACCCTTTTTTCAATGTATTGTGCTATTATCATATTTTGCCACGTGTTGTTATTTGCTCTCTGAAACCATTGGCATCGGTGATCAGAGTGTAAAGCCTCCAACCCAACAAGAAGTTTTAAGAAGTTACGGCGTAGTAGTCGACCCATAATGCATTGCGCCCTAAGCCCTGTTTATACAGAACCTGTTTGTCAGGTAACACCGCAAAAGCAGCACAAAGAGGCTACGACGCCCTGGAGCCGCAATATTGCTGAGTTGACATTCCGCAAAAATCAAACAATACCTTGTAAACGAAAATAAAACATATTTTTTTTACCGTATTGGTGCATCATGGGATATATTGCTTTCGAGTGATCATCGGTTGTTTCTCTACTTTTCAAGATGCATTGTCGGATATAGTGTGGGCAAATTTTGTGCTCAAGGGCTACATGTGCTTTTAAAAATGGACAGATGTGGGAGGTCATTTGTAGATGAGAGAAAAAATTAAATAGAAAAAGTTCAAATGTGTATGTAATCGTAGTTTTAATAATTAATGAATTAATTAAATACTTACAGTAGTTTTATTTTGGTTTATTTCATATTTATAGTTAAATGTATTACAATTTTAATTCATTTTATATATTAAAATAATACACAATTTGAATACTTAGAGTAATTCTCCTTTTTGATTTGATTATGTATAATTTCATTAACAAGTGATTTAAAACTTCCCAAAAATATTTTACATGCATACATAAGTGTCGTATTTTACTGATGTTTTAATTTGATGATTTGATGAGACGACACCATTTTTCCACGTGGGTGTTGTGTATAAACGGCACTGACGAAGAAGGAAAAAAAAGCGGAAAAATACAGTACCAGGATGGAAGAAGAAAACAAGAATGTTTGTCATTTTAGTCTAATTTCTTATGATGTATCAAGTAAGACAAACGCAAACAAATGAGACTTTTCTTCATGATTTGATGACTATACTCTGCCGGATAGTTGACTTTTTGCAGTGTCTTATGGTGGACAACAGTACAGAGTGTAGCGGGTCCACCCATTAGTCACAGTCACATGTGAACAGCACGAGGTCACGCGCAAACACATGGGAGTGTCCGGCAGGCTGTTTTGCTGTACCAATCCGTCAGAAATCACCCAAACAAAACAAAATGAGCGACCGACGATGCAGCTTCTTATTTACAAAGCGATGCCCAAATAAATGCTCACACTTCGTAAATCAACAGGAAATGGATTCGGGCCATGCTATAAATCAAAAGCGTTCAAACCGAAAAGCCTGCGGAACTTCCTGCACATTGACGTCTCTTTGGGAAGGTTCGTAGGTTCAAGCCGCTTTAATCCATGCAAATTAGAATGCTGTACAAAAGCGAGATGTGTATGGAACTGCGGCCAGAAATAGCCATGTTACATAACACATGTGTAGCAAGTTATACTGCGTGTTATGTATGAGAATGCTACTGCTTCGCAGCCACTTACAACACTGGAAGTGCTTCAAATATTATGTGACGTTATTATGAATCAACCCAGATTAGCATTCTGCAATTATCCTGAATTGCAGTCAGAATTAATTCTAACAGTAATGAGCTCATGCAGCTGTTGGCTGAGGGAGAATTATTTGATGCAATTGTTGTATATCCATTTATTTATAAATGCACAACTTACGATGTTTATTTTTTCCAAAATTATTTTTAGTTTCATCATTTTATATTTTTTTTGTTTAATGTTTCCATTTCTTCTCATTGTTTTTTTTTTATAATGTTGTCATTTTTTATTTTTTAATTATTATTATTTTGGTATATTTTGTTTTTTGTATTAATGTATTTTAATTTGTCATTTAATTTTCTGTCTATTGTTTTCACATAGAATTGATTGTTGATTTTTAAACATGTTTTTATTGATTCCCATTACTATTTCTTATTTTATTAATTTGTTATTTTATTAGCTTTTTTATTTTAGTTTTTTTAGTATTCATTTTTCATTTTATTTTTCTAATGTCAGTTTTTAGTTGTATTTACTGTATTGACACTTTTAGAAAGGTGTTATTTAGTTAGTTATTTTTATTTTTTATTTTATATTTGTATTTGTTATTTTAAATTATTTTTACTGTTATTTTTATGTTTTGTAGTTTCTAATTTTGTTAGTTTTTTATTTTCAATATTTCCTTTATCTTTTTCCCATTATTTAAATTATTGTTTGCTTTTTTGTTTTAATTATTTTATTAGCATGTACTATTGTTTGTTAGTTTTTTAGATAGTTCTTAATTTATTTATGTATTTTAAGTTTTGTTTATTATATTGAGACCTTTGGAAAGGCGTTATTATATATATTTTTTGCTGCTTTTTTTTCTTTTTTCATTCGCACTATATTAATACATAGTTCAGAGAATGGCTGTGGATCATGGCCATGCAGTATGTTAGGACATCAGCAGTGGCACGCAGTTTTAAAGCTATTTCAATACCTACAGTTCCCCCTGCTGGCTGAGTTTTAAACTGCACTACCTGTAAGTGCTGTAGTAGTAGTAGAAATGATAGAGATGGCAAAATCTGCTCCAGGGTCAAACTTAGGCCATTATGACAGTGTTTTAGCAGTGTGTTAATTGTCATGCCAGTGTAAAATAATACCATTTTTAAAAAGGTAACATTCATTTGATTATTGTTTCTTTTGGATTTATTGTTATGTATTATTGATTTATTTTCTCTTTTCAACCAAACTCAGCCAGATATTTATTTTTTATTTTTATTTTATTTTATGACTGAACCGTCCGTATATTGTAGGACTTTAGGGGTGTTTTATTTTTTTCACCTCTGTCATCGGGAAGTTGAAAAGTCCATAGTGTATCCAGACAAAGGATGTGGACAGTTACTAAACATATATCCATTTTTGCAATGAGCAATTTCTTTTCGTTCAAATCAGAGTGCAATCAGACATTTTGATGAATGATGACTTATAATCCTTCTATCGTCCTCATCTTTTCTATACATCAAACTATCCAATCAGCTCACAGCATCCCAGCCCATTTATTCCTTCTTTCATCCCCGTTCTTCTTCTTATCCTCCACCCACATTGGTTCCTGCGCTGCGCCTCCTCCACTTCCTCCCCAGAGTCTCACTCACAGTGTTTTTCACCTCGGCGTGCCCCCGACACTCGTTTGTGATTGATTGGATAACTCCACGTCATCTTCTTCTCTCTTCTCTCTCAGCCCATTAGCAACGCAGACTTCATCGTTCCGGTGGAGATTGATGGAACTGTTCATCAGGTATGCGCTCACATACGTTCAAAATACCAAATTAAGGCATAAACATTTAGTTTCCACCCCCCCCCCCCCCCCCCCCCCCCCCCCCCCCCCCATACAATTTTTGAATTGGACATATTGCTAAAAGACAGCAGACTAGAATAATTATGTCATTTACAAAAGTACATCTATTGATAATTACTATAACATGCAACTGTTTTTTTGAAGCGCATTGATTTTTTTAATTTTTTACATTTTTATGTGATTCATCAATTATTTTTTGTTTTGTTTTATTCATAATTGTGGTGTGGTTATGAAGTTATATTTTCTATTATTTTATTTCTAAATTACAGGAATAGGATCATTTTACATGATTTCTTTTTTGCATTCATTTTATTTTTAATTGTGCAATTTTACTTTATTCTAATTTTGACTTATTGTCAATTGTCTTGTATATTTAAAAAATAATGTTGATATTTTTATATTTTATCTTATTATTTTAGAATATTTGTTGTTGTTATTATTATTATTATTATTATTATTGTTGTTGTTGTCGTTGGATTTTTCTTTTGACTAATTGTGATGAAATATTGGACTGGATGATAACATTTTCCGGCCATGTGGAAGCAGCAGACGTCATCGACGTGTAGCTGCGACCTGGTTCAAGTAATCCAGGATAGGCTTTCTGCGTCCAACTCAGCCTCTTCTTGATTACTTGCACTGGGGAGCAGCGGCTATTCCGCGAACACCCGCCGAGCACCAAGGCACCGGAAATATAGATTATTATGAAACTGGTCAAATTTCCCATCTAAGGTATGAACTAATGTTGTATTTCAGGTGTACGTGCTGAAGAGGCCTCACGTGGACGAGTTCCTGCAGAGGATGGGGGAGCTGTTTGAGTGTGTCCTCTTCACCGCCAGCTTAGCCAAGGTCAGCACTCAAGTCCTTGAAATATCCTCACAAAATCACAACAGCTGCTGTAAAAATATGATTTAGTCAGATTTTGGCCTACCTGAAACAGGTCAATATTTTGAAATGGTAAAGAAGAAGATTAATAATAATAAATATTGTTCGGACGATCAAACATAATATAGACCCCCAAAAACTAAAGTAAAATGAGCATATACAGTATTCATATTTTGTCCCTGCTTCAACTAAATCTCTAGATTTTTGATCATGAAAAAATATTACCCACACTATTTATCCAACATCAATAGTGACACACATTTATTGGTTTAGTAGTAAGACACCCTCACCCAGAAATGTGTCAAATGTTGCCGCATGCTTTGAATGGAAAGCCTGTCGTCCAATGGGACATTTCAACACCAAGGGGTGGTATGTTGTGGGAAATAGCTTGAAAATGGCACAAAATATAACCCCGGTCCGACTCCTACTGACCCGCCGTTTTGCGTTTTCAGTACGCAGACCCCGTGGCAGACCTCCTGGACCAATGGGGGGTGTTCCGCGCTCGACTCTTCAGGGAATCCTGTGTGTTCCACAGAGGAAACTACGTCAAAGACCTCAGCCGGCTGGGCCGAGAGCTCGGCAAGGTCATCATCGTCGACAACTCGCCTGCCTCCTACATTTTCCACCCCGAGAACGCCGTGAGTCCGCATGCCGTCCTCGGCAACGGTTTCCGCTGTAGTGACCGATGTGCAAAACTTTATTGACATCAAAGACACACATATTGAAGAAAACCGCTTTTGAATAGCTGTTCTCTGTCGTGACTGAATTTGACAGCAAGAATGATGTCTGTAGAAGAAAATGGCTTTTAAGTAGTTGTTCGCTGTAGTGTCTAATGTGCAACTTTGACACCCAAGTCTCATGCATAACGACATTTAAGCTTTTGAATAGCTGTTAACTGTCGTATCTGATGAACAACGTTTTTGGCATCCAAGACTCACACATATAGGGGAAAAAAATATTTTTGAGTAGATGTCTCCTGTAGTAACTGGTGCACAAATTTGACGTCAAAGACTGATGTACAGAGAAGAAAAAAAGAAACTTATCATTGTAGTTATAGATGCACGACATTTTGGATGTCAAAGACACACATATTGAGGAAAATGGCTTTTCAACAGCTGACCTCTGTAGCGACTGATTTGCAAGTTTAACATCAAAGACAGGCATATAGAAGAAAAACCATTTTTGAATCGTCTACTGTAGTGACTGATGTGCACATTTGACATTAAAGTCTCACATTTAAAGTAGACGAGTACTGATTTTTGAGTAGCTAACGACTTGTGACTAATGTTTCATTTTGGCATCATGAATGATGCCAACCAAATGTGAATTGTTGCTGTCGTGACCGATGCAGAGCTCTTTTATGCGATTCAAGACACATGCGTTCAGAAGAACACAGCTTTTAGAATAGCTTTTCGCTGTTGTGACTGATCCGCAAAATTGACATCCAGACTGATGCAAATAGCAGAAAGCGGCTTTTGAATCACTGTCCTCTGTAGTGACTGTTGTTTTGGTTCTGTGAACTAACCAAAGTTGTGTTTTTTCTTTTTCCCCTCTCGGTGTTGGTGGGTTGGGGGTGCTCTCCCTCAGGTGCCGGTGCAGTCGTGGTTCGACGACATGGCCGACACGGAGCTCCTGGAGCTCCTGCCGATCTTCGAGGGCCTCAGCAAGGAGGACGACGTTTACAGCCTCTTACAGAACCTGAGGGACAGGTAGCGGGAAGCGGACCCCTGCGTAACCCCCCCAAAAAGACTCCATGTACATACTCCATGTTTTTAAGAGGAACACATACTTCAAACAAGTACTTTTTCTATCAAAGTCATATTTTAGTTACCAAAAAAAAAAAAAAAAAAAAAAAAAAACAGATTGTGTTCCAGTGTGGGTGACTTTTTTTTTTTTTCTCGTGCAATATGTTATTTTTTCTTCTCTTTCAGAATGAAGTGCCTTTACTTACATTACTGTGCTCGTTTTCTCATGTCGGGTGTAGGGGGGCGTTACTCGAATCCCCCCGCTCTCCCTGCCAAAAAACAAAGAAACAACGAAAAAAGAAAACATACAAGCTAAGCACTAATCTGAATTATTGCCACACTATTTAAAAAAGAAAATATGATTTTGTTGGATTAAATTAATGACAAGTTACTGTTTTGAGTGATTTCATTTCTTTCTGAGGAAGAGCATCAGCATCCACTGATTAAATGTTGAGAAAAAAAAAACTTGATTAGCATAGATGATATGAAAATCTATTTATTGGGGGGTTCAGCAAAAGGTTTCGGGTGCATAGTAATATATTGAAAAAAAAATCAAAATGGTACTGTACAACATGATTAAAACTGCAAGTTTGCACACACTCCTTTTGTGCCATTGTGTGTTGTTCTCGTAGACTTCTTATAAACTAATGATGACACTTTTTTTTCTCGCAACACATATAACAACTATTCCTGTAAAATTATGACCACTTTGTGTTTTCGCACATAATCCATCTGTTCTCGTAAAATCACTTTATTCTTAAAATGGTGATTTTTATTTATTTTACATTTTTTTATTGTTTTTTTTGTCATATAAATTTACTGTTGTAAAATTGCAGCTTCTGTTAAAATTCCGACTACTCTAATAATACTACTGCATTATTATTATTTTAATTACGGGATTCTCATAAAATTTAGATTTTTTTTCTTGTATGTGCAATAGCACAACTCTATTCCTGTAAAATTAAATTCAAATATTTTTCTTTTACTATCCTAACATTCCCATAACGTGAGACTATTTTATTCCAATAAGAGTAAGAATTTTGCACAAAATAATGCAATATTGTTGTCATAAAATTCTGTCTTCATCCTTGGAAAAGTATGCCTTTTTCTTTAAATTTAGGAAATTTTTCTTATAATGTTACTTAATTCATGTAAATTGAATTTTTTTTTGCCACAGGTAAAATGTTTCTTGTAAAATTATACCCTTTTCATCATAATATTCTTACTTAATTCATGAAAAGTTATTTGTTGGCCCATAATAATACAACTTTGTTCTAAAAAAACAAAGACTTTTTGTCAAATTAAATATTGTTTTCTTTTATTATTATCTCATAAAATTAAGACTGTTCCATTTGTAACAATACCTTCTTATTTTCACAAAATTGCTACTTTTAAAATTACAACTTTACTCTTGTAAAAATATGATGTTTTTTAAGTCATGATAATGCTACTTTGTTAAAAGAAAATTCACTTTATTGTTGTAAAATCGTGACAATTTTTCTCGTAATATTACGACTTTAGCCTCACATATTTCTGACTTTATTCCAGCAACTTAACCTTTTCTTATGGTTTGCTAGCCTTGGAACATGAACATAAACACACCGCAGTGAAGTGAAGAATCCAAATGAAACCAACCAAGAAATCAAATTTGAGGGTGTCGAAAAGGAGGCGACGCGGCGGATGCCGCCGTTCAATGATCTGCAAGCTGCTTAAATCATCAAATGGATGTCAAGTGGTTAATGTGCAACCCAGAGGAGCTTAGGCTCCTCATGTGTTATGCCGAGGTGAACTTTTAGCTTTGGGTCTGCTGAGCCCATTGTTTTCTTTGTTTTTGTTTTTGTTTTTTTTATTAAGTTTTATTGTGCAGGGTTTTCTTTTGTGCCTCAGACATGAAGTGAACGGACCTTCATCGTGATGATGACGACGAGGACAGCATCCAGGAAGGATAAATCAAAGACGAAGGTATGACTGTTTTTAGTTCAGGGGCCACATTCACCCCTATTAGATCTCATGTGGGCTGGACCAGCATATTTGTGGATTGACAAGCTATGAATAATGACAATTCCAAAATGTCCAAATAATTACAAGTACATTCTGAAAATACCCACATTTATTGATTGTTACCTTGTTGCAAATCAAATGAGCAACCTGAAAATTCTCATTTTTTTTAAACCGCTTGTTATGAAAGACAAAAAGCGTTCCACCAAACCAGCTTCTTTTGAAATGAGGCTGTTGACTGAGATTTAGCAATATTCAGTCTTTAAAAATATTTCTAAAGAAGCCCAGTATTCATTTTGACAGACCTGAATAGTTCAAAGTGCAAAGGTGGCACAGCATTCCCCAGTTATTTGTATTGTTAGGCAACGCTTTCTTTTGCAAGCGCGTATTTGCAGCACCTTCCCGTGCAAGAATGACAGGACAGGAAATTGCAGGTGTGTTCAGGGAGTGGGCCTGGAAGTAAATGCACCCAACCCATGCACACACGCACATACACACATATTGGCTTGCACACAGCACGAGAGGTTCGCCAGTGATTGTTTTTTCCAACCTGCACAGCTCCTAACAAAGCAAGGTAGGTTTTGCTTTTATTCTGGTGCAATGAATATTCAGTATGTTTTTTTTTTTCTTTTTTTTTTCTTTGGAAGTCGTAATACTGCACTATATATCCATATAATTACATAGAGTACATTTCTGTTGATTTATGATTCGAGCGGCAAAGATGACAGTTTAGTGTGGGTTAATTGAAATGGAACCAGTCCTTCCTGTTGCTATGGATTTTTTTTCTTTTGTTGTATGTGTATTTTCAATGAGCTCAGTTTACAGTCCCAGCTGCTCTTCTTTTGTTTGTGCTAACAGACAAGGTAAACACCACTTAATGAATGGCCGCACTTTATTGTTTACATTACAGACTTAGTTTTTTTTCCACCAGCAAAGTGGAGAGTGGTATACAGTATGAATGTACTGTATGTATGCTATTCTAATGTGCTTGGGAAGTGAAGCAAATACATTGAAATACAATGCTAATAATAATGATAAAGTTAATAAATTGTGTTAAATAATTATATATGGGGACGTAGAGAGATGTCAGTATATGAATACTATACATTAAAATGTGTGCGTGTGTGAACAATGCCATAAATACAGTGGATATAAAAAGTCTACACACCCCTTTTGAAATGCCAGATTTTTGTGATGTAATGAAGTGACACCATGCTAAATCATTTCTAAGCTTTCGCCGTAATTATTGTGATCTATCACCTGTAGAACTCAATTGAGAGAAAAAAAAGTATCTGATCTTTGAGAGGGGAAGGAAAAACAAGCAACTGAGATGTGGTTGCAGAAGTATGCACACCGTCTTATACTGTAACTGGAGATGTGACAACTGCTGAATCATTCTTTCCTGCTGTTTTTCTTCAGCTGGAACTGGGTCCTTTGTCAAGGTGGATGGAATTATGAACACTTCCAAATATCCGTCAGTGTTAGCACACAACCTTTAGTCTTCTGCTAAAAGGCAAAAAAAATCAAAATAAAACCTGGAAAAGCCTACTAGAACAGCTGAAATGGATTTGAGTTTAATCGGAGGCACTTTAAACGGTGGGTGCACACTTGTGCAGCCACATTTTCTCAGTTTATTTTTATTTCACAATTATAGTCCACATTAATGGTTCAAAAAAAAGGTTTTCTTTTGGTCTCATTTTTTTACATCACTAAAACCTGGCATTCAGCGGTGTGTAGACTTTTCCCCCTGAACCATGCCGAGTCTGCAAATCATATTTAATTTTCTTTGAGACGCACAGTATTGGGGGAAACCAAAGAAAGTTACATGCTGGTATATTAAGAATACAATTTTAAAAAGTCGCTCCTTTTAGCTTTTGCTTTAGTCTTTGCTTCTTATCATTTCATTTGTCTCGCTGCCGTCAATGTTGTTTTATGATATGATAAGACTGCAGCACACAACGATCCTAATGAAGGCGTGTTTGACATCACCTCATCTCACCTCCATTTTCACCGCCATGATGCAATATGCACCATTAATGTGCTCGCTGTATGCGAGTGGCCGCATTTGCATCGACTTCGTATGGAGCTCCTTTGCTTATCGACGTTCCAATCGCGAGCGAGCCGAGCGGTCATGAGTGAAGATTACAAGGGCGTGTCTTTGTCACGATGCTATTGTTTTAAATGTACTTTGCTCATCTTCACCGATACCACCATCTGTCTACGCCAGGGAATAATAATGATGATGATGATGATGTCGATGATGATGTCTAGGCGGCACGGTGACCGACTGGTTAGAGCGTCGGCCTCACAGCTCTGAGGACCGGGGTTCAAATCTGGGCACTCCGGTTTCCTCCCACATCCCAAAAACATGCATGCTAGGTTAATTGAAGTCTCTAAATTGCCCCTAGGTGTGAATGTGAGTGCGGGTGGTTGTTTGTTTATGTGTGCCCTGCGATTGGCTGGTAACCGGTTCAGGTGTACCCCGCCTCCTGCCCGATGATAGCTGGGATGGGCTCCAACACGCCCGCGACCCTTGTGACGAGAAGCGGCTCAGAAATGATGTCTCTCAAGTGAAGAAAAATGTGACGCTTTCACACAGCACATTCACAACAACAACATGTTATTATATTATTACAGCATCGGTTGTCATAAAATTATGATTGAATTCTTCTAATTTTGCAGCAAAATTAAGATTTTTTTATTCTTGTAATAAGCCTACTACAATCTTTTTTCATATAGTTGTGGCTTTACTCTTCGCAATTTTACAGGCATATTTGGATTGTTTTCTTCTATCGGACCTTTACATCAAAAAATGGTGATGTTATTCTCATAAAATATTACAGCATTATATTTGTAATTTTACAAATTTATTGGTATAAAATTACAACTTATTACTTAATTATGAGCCTATTTTGACTGTATTTTTTTTTTACATGCATGTAGACACCATCAATCGTCACTTTACCGAGTACATGATATTTGCTCACTTACAATTGGGTTTGCTCATATGGGAAAGTATCACAATCTGCATAAATCAGTCATACAGGTATACTAAATGATATACAATTCTTGTTCCTGCTTTCAATGCTTGTGTGCTTCAGTCCACAGTACACGCGATGATGAATGAGGCCAATAAAGATGCGTTCAGGAGTGTCAACAGAAAGCCCGGCCTGCAGATCTGGACCATTAACGTGAGTCACCCAAAAAAGCAAACATCAGCCTTCGTTTACTTATTTGATGTGGACTTCATAACTGCTTTATTTTCAACATTTTACTTTACAACTTTTACTTTTGCTTTTCAATGTCCAACAGAAGCTGCAGATGGTGCCCGTGCCGGCCAGAAGCTTTGGCAACTTCTTTGAGGGCGATTGTTACATTGTTCTGCATGTGAGTACTCTGGAACCCACCTTCAATATCACCGGAGAGTTGACGCACCCCCTCCTGCCCTGTACATCTCCTAAAAAAACAAACAAAAAAAACAATGCCAAACAAACCCTTAAAAACGTCACACTTAGGCAAAGAATAAATCATGTAAATTAAGTATAATAGAAAGGTCCGTTAACATCTGGAGAGTGTTGGTGCACCGCCTCTCACTCATATACCCCCTCAAAAAAACAAATAAAGACAAAGACCTGAAAAAAACATACAATGCCGAATTTTTTTAAAAATGTGACTAACATTTGAATTTCACACATCCCAGGGGGTGCGCACACCAAAGCGAGTGTGTACATGAGTTTACCTGTTAACATCCCAGGAGATCCCCCACCCCACCCCTCCTAAAAAACAAAAACAGAAAGAGTCCAAACAAAGTCCTGAAATCCATTACACGAGGAAAATAAATATTTAATCTCACGCACCACCTGGAGGAAGCTCACGCACCCCCACAGGTGCGCACGCCAAAGCTTCGGGAACTTCCTTGATGGGTGACTGTTGCATTTTTCTGTCCTCCACACACCTGTTCAGATTTTTTGGGATGAAAATGTCACACTTTTAAATAGAATGTACATGTGACAAACAATGTAATCTCACGCAGCCCAAGGGGTGCGCCAGCCACAGTTTGTGAATCCCTGACTTAATCCTGTTCTGTCCACCAGATGAGTCAGAACATGGGTGCGGCCGACATCCACTACTGGATCGGGAACACTTCGTCGCAGGATGAGCAGGGAGCGGCGGCCGTCTACGTCACCCAACTGGACGAGCACCTGGGCGGTGCGCCGGTGCAGCACAGGGAGGTGCAGGGCCACGAGTCGGCCCGCTTCAGGGGCTACTTCAAAAACGGCATCATGTGAGTCCTGCATTGTGAGCTTGAAGAAAAGGGGCTGAGGGTGCAATACCTGAAGGTTTATGTTTTGCTGGCATTTGAGCAGCTGGTAACGTAATTGGTCGGAATTCTAACCTGTTGCCGGCCAAAAAAATAATAATACGCACCATTTTTACATCATTGGCCTTAAAATGCAGTCTAGAAAATGCATCTTAAGCACCCTTATAATTATTTGGTCATATATTTATTAAATGTTTTATTATGTATTTTGCGTATAAATATATTTTAAATTCATCAAAAGTTAAAACTACTCCATAATTTTTCCCAATTCTCCCTATCATGTAAAAATGTTTTTTTTTTAAATAAAATAAGCATGAATAAAAATTTACATTTTCTAAACTGCAATATAATAATAATTCTATTTTGATAGAATAATCTTGCATACATTATATATAAACAAATTAACAAACATTCACAAAAAGGTGGTCAGATTTATTTATTAGATTTAAAAAATATATATATTTATATTATATTTATTTTTATATGGTTTTATATAGTTTGTGTATATTTGTATATTGTTTGTACAATTTTAGATTGTGTTATTAAAATCAAAAGGTTTATCTCATCATTCATAATCCCTTAAATTATTAGGTTATTATTATTATTATTATTATTACGTCAAAGCCTAAAACTCTGCAAAATTTGTTTTATTATCGAAATATAACACAATATTTTATGTAACTATTCTGTTTTGTTCATGGTGTTTGGATGTATTTTCAAAAACTTTATTCTCAAGCAAATATCAACGGAAAACCTTTTAATTTTTAAATATTTTTTTGAATATCTTTTGAAATGAAAAAAACTAAAAATTCATTTTCCTCCCTTTTGCCCGATCACACAAAATCCCCTCAAACACTATAATTTTATTGTATTGTTTTTTAATTGACAAAAAAAAAGTTTATTTCTTTTAGATGCTAAGGATGCAGCTATACTAGTGTTGCAGCTACTAACATAATTGTTGGGAATTGTAATATGTTGCCAGGTAAAATAATTAAAGTGTTCTCGTGTCTTTATGGCATCATTAGCCTTCAAATGCAACCTCCAAAAAACACACAAAATGAGTTTTTACCAGATACGTCACTGTTTGAGGCCGTTAACAAAGCAGCACCACGGGGCCTGGTGTGTGTTTTTGTTTTATGGCACTTGAACTTTGCTTGGGTACGTTTGTTCCCTCTCCCTGTGCAGCTACAAAAAGGGTGGCGTGGCCTCAGGTTTTGACCACGTGGAAACCAACGCCTACAACGTCCTGCGCCTGCTGCACGTCAAAGGGCGGAAGCACGTCACGGCCTCGGAGGTGCGCAAAAGCAAATTGCACGGCAACAATACACACGCAGCCTGCTCTAGTGGGAATTTAGTGGGATTTTATTCAAAAATTACTTATTAGTAAAAAAAACAAAAAAAAATTGACATTTTAGATTGGTGTGACATTTCCCTTCAATATCAGCATTTTATGGAAAAATTTGTGTGTGCGTGTGTGTGCAGGTGGAGGTGTCATGGAAAAGCTTCAACACAGGCGACATCTTCCTTCTGGACATGGGCAAAGTCATCGTACAGTGGAACGGAGAAAAAAGCAACAGAAGAGAGAAGCTAAAGGTTGACCAATTTAATCCTAAGAGAAATATCTTTGTACAGTCATCATACTGACTTTAAATTCAGTAATGATTCATTTAAATAGCTTATTTTCACAACTTTAATCTTTAAAAATTATAACATTATTGAAAATGTAATTAAAAAAAACATTTTTTTCATTGATGAGTATGTTGTACTCTAATGTGCGTTAGATTTTGTAAATATATTTATTTTATATATTTTAGTCTGAAAATACTTAAATTTGCAATTGCATGATTGGTTTATATTATTATGTTTTATTTGTTATTATTGAATTCTAAAATGCCAACTTTAAATGCATTGATTATGTCAAAGCTTTTTTTTTCTTTTTTTCCTGATGGAAAAACTTTATATTGCTCTCTAATATGTTTTAATAACATATATTTGATTTAATTATTGTGCTTTATTTGCATATATTTCCCAAAAATGTTATTCTCTAACAATATTAACAGAAACTTTTCTATTTTGGATATTTTCAATTTAGGTTTTTATTCTATTTATTAATGGCCATATCATTTCATATTATGTACATATATATTGTATTTTAAAAAAGCAATATAAAATTGTCATTAATTTTCCATATTGTTAAAGCCTCTAAATATTATTATATATATTCATATACATTTCTTTATATATTTTTTGTAAATAAACTCTTTTTACAAATATTTACATAATTTTAATATGAAGTATAATAAATCAT
Organism: Phyllopteryx taeniolatus; assembly: GCF_024500385.1. Taxonomy (NCBI): domain Eukaryota; kingdom Metazoa; phylum Chordata; class Actinopteri; order Syngnathiformes; family Syngnathidae; genus Phyllopteryx; species Phyllopteryx taeniolatus. The sequence continues at coordinate 7,521,922 of NC_084521.1, read as the reverse complement.
ATTTAATTTTGATTATTATACTTTTTTGAAAGAAATTGTATATATTTTCAAGAGCAAACAGCCTTTTATTTCATATATATATATATATATATATATATATATATATATATATATATATATATATATATATAATGTAATATGATCATTTGATATGTATATATTACCTGACTTTAAATTTTTTTAAACCCATTTTGTTCCTTCACAAGAAAGCAAATAATTTAAGTCTATATTTTTTTGCAAGTGAAAAAAGTACTAATATAAAACAGAATATTTTATGTCATTATACAGTAAAAAGATGTGCATATACTTTATTTTCAAACTAACTTGCTGCCTATTTTCACATGCTCATACAACATGACCATCTTTTTTATTATGTCTTTTTTTTTTTTTTTTTATTCACATGTGACATGAATGTTGATGTTTTTCCCAGGCCACCTTGCTGGCTCAGGAGATCCGGGACCGGGAGCGAGGCGGTCGGGCTCAGATCGGCGTCGTGGAGGGCGGAGACGAGCGCGAGTCGCCCGAGCTGATGAAGACCATGACGGAGGTGCTCGGCCAAAGGAGCGGCCCGCTCAAGGCCGCCGTCCCCGACGACGACTCCCGCAAGGCGCACAACGCCGGCGTGAGGCTCTACCAGTAAGGACTCTCCGTTCATTCAAACTTTAGATCAGAGGTGGCAGAAGTACTCACAAATTGTACTCAAGTTGAACAACAGATACTTGTGAGAAAAAGACTCCGGTCAAAGTAGAAGCACTGATTCAACTTCTTGATTGAAGTAAAGGTAAAACAGTACAAACTCAGAAAAGTACAAAATTAAAAATGCATTTTTACTTTGAATGATATACTTTTTTCATGTATACATACTACTTCCTCTACTGCCCTCGCATGTGGGAAAGGACAGCCACAGTTGCCGATGCACTTTGGACACGGGGAGAACAGTAAAACACAAACACAATTAGCAAACTCTCGTAGGAGCTGCTGTCAGCCACAGCTACTTTTATTTAACTGAAGCTGCGCAACTAACCTCAACATAGTTCCTTGGCACAGTGATGCCACAAGAGATGCAGCAAAGCCCTACTTTTGTCTAAATGAAGCGTTGGTCTTTGCAACCAAGATGCCATAAGACTAAAGTAAAGCAATATTTTTGTCTATATGAAGCTCTCAACTCACTTCAACATAGTTCCTTGACACCACGATGCCACAAGATGACGGCAAAACACTACTGTAGTCTAAATGAAGCGGCTCAACTCACTTGAATGTAGTTTTTCGGCAGCAATATGGCACAAGTTGGTGTCAAAGTAATACTTTTGTAGCTTTGGCCTGAGCACAAAAATGTGGGAGAGCTTGCCAATGCCGAACTGTGAAAATGTGGGGGCTTAACTGTATCTAAAAAAATCCACAGTCCAGTAAAAACGTATTTGTACTTGTTACTTTCTACCACTGCTATTGACATGGAATAACGAAAGTTGTGTGTGTGCGCGCTTCTCCTCAGTGTTTATGACGTCAGTGGGAATCTGGTGGTTCAAGAGGTGGCTACGCAGCCACTAACCCAAGACCTCCTTCGGTCCTCTGTAAACACTTTACGCACCATCTATGAAATCTAGTGTTGTTGCTGGTTGATTTATTTGATTTGATCATTCTGTCAGGACTGCTACCTCTTGGACCACGGGGGCTCCAGCGTGATGGTGTGGAAAGGAAAACACGCCTCCAAGGAGGAGAGACAGGGCGCTCTGAACCGGGCGGTGGTGAGCGGCGAGCCCGGCAAAGGTTAATCATTCACAAGAAGCCACCTAGCAGCCGTTCCGTTCTGTCTGCGTGCCAGGGTTACATCAAGGCCAAGAAGTACCCGGCGAGCACCAGCGTGGAGGTGATGTGCGAGGGCGGCGAGTCGGCCGTCTTCAAGCACCTGTTCAAGGAGTGGAGGGACAAGAATCAAACGCAGGGACTGGGCACCACGCACACCCTGGGCAAGATAAGTAAGCCCCTGACGAGCGACAAACAAAAGTGGAATTGAAAATTGAAATCAAGTCGAAATAACAATCAAATAAAATAGAAAAAACAAAAATGTGTTGATAATTGAATTAAATCAATACAATAATAATTGGAATACATAATTAAAAAAAGAAATAAAATGCAAAAAAATACCAATTACATAAATTCATAAAATAATATATACAATGAAACAAAACTAAAATAGGAAAGTAAATGTAATAATAATAATAATAATAAAGAGCCACATATTATTTATCAGGTAGTACTTTGTGTAAAAAGTTTGCGAACCACTGGAATAGATGTTGAGCCCATTTCCGTCTCCCCCCCAGCAAAGGTAGACCAGGTGAAGTTCGACGTGCTGGAGCTCCACGCTCGTCCCGAGCTGGCGGCGCAGCAGCGCATGGTGGACGACGCCTCGGGGGAAGTCGAGGTGGAATTTTCATCAGTGAAACCTGCTCCTCCAATGTACGGAAGAAAACATTTCACGTGTATGTCAGGTGTGGCGCATCGAGAATTTGGAGCTGGCGGAAGTCAACCCGAGAACGTACGGACAGTTCTACGGCGGCGACTGCTACTTGGTGCTGTACACGTATCGCGTATCAAACAGGGAGCAGCACATTCTCTACATGTGGCAGGTTAGCTTGTTTCAAACGCATTCCTGCTTCTGTTTGTTCCAATGAAGTCATTTCCAACGTTCCTCTGCCGCCAGGGGCGTCACGCCACCAATGACGAGGTGACGGCGTGCGCCTATCAGGCCGTGCACGTGGATGCCAAGTACAACGGCGCCCCGGTGCAGGTCCGTGTGGTCATGGGAAAGGAGCCCCGCCATTTTCTGGCCATCTTCAAAGGCAAACTTGTCATCTTTGAGGTACGCCTTATTTAGTTTTTGTCAGTATTGGGAAGTAATGAAGTACAGATACTTCATTGCTGTACTGTAATTTAACTATTTTTTTGTGCAGCGGAGTTTTTCCCCCAAAACTAATCTAAATGGGTAGTGTATATAATTGATAGTAAACATAAATGTTTACTTTTTGCATTTTGACTTCAGTACATTTTCAAGTCTGTAGGGAATCAGCACTAGTACCATTTGTCTTTCTTTCAACTTTGTGACATAAATTAAATCCACTTGTATACTGGTCACCAGCAATATTCTCATTTATTTAAAAAATGGTTTAAATTAATAAAATAAAAATGAATACAATGAAAACTAAACAAAAGATTTAATTAAAGAAATAAAATTATATCACTTATAATATTGATAATAATCATCATCCTCATCTTAATGATGATTAACCAAGTACTTTTGATAAATAAATAAGACAAATTCTAATAAAATAATCCAATAAAATGCATGAAATAAAGTAAAACAATGCAAATTTTAAAAATGTAAAAACTAAAATAATAAAAAATAACATAAATAACCAAGTAGTTTTAAAATAAATAAAAAGAATATTCGAAAAAGAAAATTAAATAAAATAATAAATACAATAAAATAAATGAACTGAAAATTATATTCGGGCGAGAGGCGGGGTACTCAAATTAAAAGATTATATAATGAAAAGAAATGAATTAAAAATGAATTAAATCAAAATGCAAATGAATTGCATTCAATTACAATGAATTAAAATAAAGTGGCAGAGTAGTGGTTCGCCTTTCTGTCACACAGTCGAAAGGGTTCCAATCTCGGCCCAGAACGTCCTGTGTGGAGTTTGCATGTTCTCCCCGTGCTTGCGTGGCTTTCTTTGGCTACAGCTTCCTCCCACATTTCCAAAAACATACACGGTAGGTTAAATTGAAGAATTTAAATTGTCCGTCAGTTAATATTATTCCAAAAATGCATACAAAAGATGCCTAATAGAAGCCTCCCCCAAAACTTGAGTTAAGTAAACAAATGCTGCCGTGTGTGTGTGTGTGTGTGTGTGTGTGTGTGTGTGTGTAGGGTGGCACCGGTCGACCCGGCGTGGTCAACCCCGTGGGCGGTGCCAGGCTCTTCCAGGTTCGAGGGACTAACGAGCTGAACACCAAGGCCACCGAAGTGCAGGCCAGGGCGTCATCCCTCAACGCCAATGACGTCTTCCTGCTCAAAAGCGACCACTCGTGCTACCTGTGGTACGGAAAGGTCGGTGCTCGTGTTACGACCGCGTGATTGTTATTATTAACGCGAACGGATTTGAATGTAAACGGGTCGGGTCTTTCTGTCTCCAAGGGTTGCAACGGGGACGAGAGGGTGATGGGCAAAGCCATTTCTGACGTGCTCTCGAAGCAGGACAAGCAGGTGGTGATGGAGGGTCAGGAGCCTGCTGATTTCTGGGTAGCCCTCGGAGGGAAGGCCCCCTACGCCAGCGACAAGAGGTAAACGCAGAGGATATATATATATACTGCACAATTGCACAGTGGGGGAAGTCATAATTTGATCCCCTGCTGAATTTGTAAGTTCGCTCACTCACAAAGAAATGAACAGTCTCAAGTTTTGATGGTTGTTTATTGGTTTCATCTGACTCTGGATAAAGTCACAATAACATTAATATTCTTTTTCCCCCCCAGCTTCCAGAAGGAGGAGCCTCTTCACAGCCCTCGCTTGTTTGAATGCTCCAATCAGACGGGTCAGTTTCGGATGACCGAAGTGGACGACTTTGCGCAGAGCGACCTAGATGAGGAGGACGTCATGCTGCTGGACACCTGGGAGGAGGTGACGCGTTACACCCGCTCCATTTCCTTTTTTCTTATGTGTCAGCCAATCGTGTTCAAGACTACAATTGTGCTCCCCCAGCGATCTACGTGTGCCTCTCAAGACCTGTGTGTTTTCTTTGGCATTCTGAGGCCTATTCCAAACATGAGAATATATTCTTTATCCTTTGCGAAAATGTATTAATATTACAGTAGCTCACTGAGTCAGTTGTGAAACACTTCTTCATATGTGTCTCTGTCAGTATTGTACTTCAGCCAGGTGGCCAAGGCACACACATCAGAAGGAGCAGCACAATGTCCATTGAATTGGAGCAAATACAGTAATGCGGCAGCAACTGTTTAATTAAAAAAAAAAATTCTTATTTGGTGGGAGGCTGGAACAGATTAATGCGGTTTCCATTCATTTCAAAGGGAAAAGATGATATGAAATATGAGTGTTGTGCGTCACGAGCGTGGTCATGGAATAAACTAAACTTGTATCTCAAGGCACCGCTGTATTACACACCCAAGCCATTAAATAAGTACATTCTCCATAATGTGTTCCCTTTAAATGACATGCAGTAATTCTAATTCATATGCCCACAAAAGCACTGTACATTATTTGTTTTTTAAAGAATATGTATCTTCCTCAGATTTTCCTGTGGGTGGGAAGCTCCGCGAACCAGGACGAGACCAAGGAGGCGTGGAACTCTGCCCGCGAGTACCTGCGCACCCACCCGGCGGGCCGCGACACCGACACGCCCGTGGTCTCCGTCAAACAGGGCTTCGAGCCCCCCACGTTCAGCGGCTGGTTTCACGCGTGGGACCCTCACAAGTGGAGCGTGAGTAGACGAGAAACCAACATGTGGAGCCAACCATCTCAAAGACGATGAAGATGGCAAGTCCGTTCATTTTGTTCATTTTCTTGTCAACAGGCGGGGAAGTCCTACGAGCAGATGAAGGAGCTGAACAACGACGTGTCGCTCTCACTGATCAATGTTGTAAGTGATTGATTAAGGCCTATTATTCTTTTCCTATAAGAAATTTGGACGCCACTGACTGTACTGGCAGAAAAAGATCTATGATGCATCAAGGTTTCTGTCACCAAAGAAGGGGAAATTTTTTTTCCCCCCATTAAAACGATCGTCTTGCAAAAACGATACAATATATTGTGATATTTTTCCAACAATACCAATAATATCATGTTGCCATCATTGTGTGATATATGTATTGGAAGAAAACCATCTGCAATACATTATGATATCGATTTAAATGAAAAAGTCATCTCGCAAAAGCAATACGATTCACCAGTAGCAATATTTTGACAATGTTACCAATGATGTCACGATATTGCCATTGTGCAATATTAATATGTTACCTCACCATATCTATATAACTAAGGAAGGGAAACGTTTTTAATATATTTTACAGTTGAATATTTTTCATATTTTTCCAATGATTTATTATTATTTTTTTACTAATTACAGAGTATTTTTTGGTCACAAATCCTACTAAATTAAAACATATTACCCAGAACATCCTACCAGAAGAGACTTGTATCAGTCACCCAGTGATGTTTTATTTTTCTGAAATTGCTTATTTCAAAACAGAACTAAAGAGTGTCAGTTTTCTACGAATTTCAGGGTATTTTTTTGTCACAAATCCTACAAAATTTCGACATTTTAGCCAGAACGCTCTCTTGGCATCATGTGTGTCACGCTCTTCCCTCTCTCGTGCACTGCAGAACCTGAACAACACCACTTTGAATTCAAGCGGGGGTGGTTACCAGGCTCCCGGAGGCCCCATGAGCCCCCCTCCATTCTACAGGGGCCATTTTGGGGACTCTTCCCCCCACGCCACCAGCCCGACTACATCCCACCCGTCCTTCACGCCCCCCGGGAAGCACGTGGCCCCCGAGCTCCTCATCAACAAGCCCGCCTCGGAGCTTCCTCCAGGCGTGGACCCCTGCCACAAAGAGGTCAGAGGGCAAATATCGGTTGTGCACTAGGGGGCAGCGTAAGTGATCTGTAACCTCATGTTCTCGATCTCAGAACTTCCTGTCGGATGACGACTTTGAACGGCTGCTCGGAATGGGCCGCTTAGAATTCCAGCGCCTGACAATTTGGCGGCAGAACGAGCTGAAGAAGAAGGCGGGACTGTTTTAATGCCGTCGAACCTTTTTGAACCAGATTGAAACCCGCGATGAAAAGTTTTTACACCCCTGGTTAAAACCATAAATACACCACAAACTATGAAAAAAGTTTAAATTTAATTTTTTATTTATCACTTCAAAATACTTCCTTGGCACCAATTACTGGACTACTTTCCTATTTAGACAAGACTATGGCAGCATCTTGTAGCAAGAGCACAAAAAAATGCAAATAGATGAAAAACTGAACATAATTTCCACATAAAATAATAATAATTTGTGAATAGCAAATAGTGAATAAAAATAGTGCATAGGCGGGGCTTCACTGTTTTTCATTATTTATTCATTTATGTCATTAAACAGTTTATTGATATTGTAAATGATCAAATAAAAATATTAGTAAAACATTTTTTTAATTAATTATAGGTAAATTAATCATAAGTCTATAACTATTTTACAAATTTATTTTGTACCTCATTTATGATGTTGGCGGCACGGTGGAAAACTGGTTAGAGCGTCTGCCTCACAGTTCTGAGGACCGGGGTTCCATCCCCGACCCCGCCTGTGGGGAGTTTCCATGTTCTCCCCGTGCCTGCGTGGGTTTTCTCCGGGCACACCGGTTTCCTCCCACATCCCAAAAACATGCATGGTAGGTTAATTGACAACTCTAAATTGCCCATAGGTGTGAATGTGAGTGTGAATGGTCGTTTGTTTGTAGGCGCCCTGCGATTGGCTGGCAACCAGTTCAGGGTGTACCCCGTCTCCTGCCCGATGATAGCTGGGATAGGCTCCAGCACGCCCGCGACCCTAGTGAGGAGAAGCGGCTCAGAAAATGGATGGATGGATGGATATATGATGTTTCCATTTTAAAATTCAAATATGGCTGTTGCACACAAACGTTTGCCCACCTCTTGTTTATAATGAAAAAAAAAATCATTCTCAGCTGAAAAAGTAATTTAATACCTAATTTAATGTATTTTATATACAGGGTCTCTGCATGTTTAGGGAAGGAAATAGGACCACTCGGAATGGGCGACTGCAGGGCTCAATCTTATACCATGTTAAAAGATTTGCAACCCTATTATTTTGTTTATGTATATAATCTAATAAGTATTACAAAAATCAATCATGGGAAGTGACGGTGATTGCCTCCGTTCATGGATGAATGTTTTAATCTTCCAGGGAACTACTGCCATGTGAGTTCCGGTGGGGGTGATGATGTATAATTAAGGCAATCTTTTGCGTGTGCAGAGTGACAACATTTCTACTCATTAGTGAATGATGCCCTCTGTTGCTAACAAAAACAGTGGCACCTCAACAACTGCAATCATATTATATTGTACTGTATTCAATACTGATGAAAATCAACCACAGGATGTAATTCTCATTACTTCAGTTCACGGATGGCAGCAGTCACGTTCCACCGAGCCCATTTAAACTTAGTTTCTAACCAGAACAGCAGCACTTAATCAGTGTTGCAGACAAATTAAAGTGTGGAGTCTTAACTGCATGTTGAAAAGGGCTTTCCCTGTGCTGTTGTAAAGACGATCGTTGACACGTGGTTGGGGAACGTTGAAGCTGAAACCAGCTGAACTCTGGCACTAACCAAATAAGTGGCAGGTAAACAACAACTGCAATCATATAACTGTATGTTGATGTACTGTAATAAAAAATACAAACCAAAAAAAAAAAACTGCCAACAGAAGTATCTGGAATTATTTCAGTTCATGGATGCTATTGTTCACATGCCGCTGAGCCCATTTGAACTCTGTTAATAACCCAAAAAGCAGTACCCACAGTAAGTGCTCAAAATTTTTGGCCATGCGTAAGTCTTAATTAAGGATGATATAAGGCCTTCAATTTTGCAAAAGTCTCCAAAAGGTATTTCATTTCGAAGACGAAAAAGATCATGACAAATTAGTCCACGTTGGATTTTATGTTTCCAAACTGGTAAGCAGAGCTGCATTGAGTTTTGTTGAATGGACAGATTAGTGTTAGCTTGAGAGGCGGCACACAATTGATTGCTCGGTGAATTTGTCAACATGGAGATGGTGGGGGGAGGGGATTTGTGTTTGATTATGTGTCTGTACGACACATTCACACAGTGTAGTGTATGAAGTGTTGCCTCCGAGAGTGAAAATGCTTTTATTGTCTTCTCGGGGCTCCCTTAATACAATACAACGACAATACCTTGCTGAAGCTCATGGTTTTATTTGAGAAGTAGTGTAAAAGGACAGAGAGACATGCAATTGTTTGGATTATCAATAGGAGAATTTGCCTCAATGGGGAAAAAAAAACTCCATAATAGTAATTCAGGTGTTAATACAGAGTTGATTACTTGACATAACAACCCCCAAAAATGAGGCTTTGTGTGTTAGGATGACAAAAAAAAGTCACATTAGATTTGCTGATATAGTCTAGTAAAGGACAATCAGATCATATGTTTCGACAAAAATATAAGTAACGTCATAAAAAAGCCCGTCAGAAAAGTCCATCCATATAAATTAAATTCTATCCTATTCAATATTCACCGTTCCAACCTGAGGTTATTGCCCCCAGTGGGACAAATATATTTGAATACTTTCTTTATTCGTTCATCTCGGCTGTGTTATTATGCAAATGTTGTTGGGTTAAAAAAAATATAATAATAATACAATAACTGATATGAGTGGAAAATGTAGTTTCTTCCGCACTATTGAGTGTCCAGGAGCATGATGTGCAAGAAGAGGCCGGCGGACGAGACCACATCGCCGTTCTTGTTCAGGAGCGGAACGTGGCGATAACCTAGGAAAAGTAAGGTCGAAGAGGAGCAGCGTCACATCACTTCCACCAAATGGCACACAACACAACGTGTGAGAGGGATAACACCAAATTTAACACACCTGCTCCCCATCACACACACGTGACACCTCGTGATACACTCATGAGTCAAACGACACCGGCAAGGGAAAATGGATAACTGGCTAATTTTCAGCTTGAGGTGTACTCACTTTTGTTGCAAGCGGTTTAGACATTAATGGCTGTGTGTGTTATTTTGAGGGGACAATACATTTACACTGTTATACAAGCTGTACACGGACTGCTATAGATTTGAGCAGTGTCATTTCTCTAGTCATGTCACATTAAAAGATATCGTCACGATAAAAAGAAAACCTTTTAAACAAATATTTTTGGGCAATATTTTACATTAGAAACACAAAAGAAAAAAGACGTATCAATTCTATTTCACGAACAAAAAATGTTTTTGTGCGAGATGCTCATTACCGTTCTGTACGCAGGTGAGCGGCAGGCAGTACTGGCCAATGAGATCGTTGGCCGACGTGGCGTCGTAGTCCTCCACCACCAATCGCAAAATGGCCAGCTCGGGGACGGAGATGTCGAATTGGAACCGTTCATTCCACATGGGGTTGAACCCTATACAAAAAAAAAAAAATGTATATAGTATGGAACACAAGGGGCACTTCTGTATTCGTGTATGTGTGTCTTTGAGCAGTTCACCATTGTTTTCGATGTAGTGCGTCTCCTTGCTGGCATTGTCTGCCCGCACGCCGTGCACCTCCACCCTCACCAGGGGGTCCACGATGGATTTCTGTTTATCAACGTTGAGTTTGGGCAACTGTTGGGCCGAGATCACCTACATGGCGTCCCATAATACAACAATTACAATGGAAATAACTTTTCAAAGGCCGGTATGCAATAGTATATAAAAAGTTCCTGCCCATCCATCATTGCGCGAGGAAGTTGGCAATTTACAACCATGCGCCACATACACACAGTGTAGTGTATAAACTCAAACGTATACAAGTAAAAATTACAACTTGATGCTCTCTCTCCTAATATTGGAACATTTTTTTTAAAAAAATTCTCCACTATAAAAAAAACATGGAACAATCTTTACATTTTAGGCAAAATGTTTTTCCCCCTATTTTAATTTGTTTCTTGTCCTTCTCATAATGTTAAGGTTTTGATGTGAAATTCCAACTTTTTGATTTTTGTTTCAATTTCTTCTGTGTTTTCAGGCTCCAGACAGTAGTTGGTGTTGCATTGTTGTACATTTTCTTTCGAAGAATGAAAAGTTTTTTTTCGTTATTTCTTTTTTATATTAGGAGAAAAAACTAAACGTTGAAGCCTGGTGAGCGTGTCTGCTAAAAGCCTCACCATGACATGGAGATTCTTCTTCTTGAGCCAGGATCCCGCAGAAAGGACGTTGGGGTCGAACTGAGACCTGGCGTCTCTTTGGAATTCCGGCTTGAGGATGTAGCCGCACATACCGTTGGGTAGGAAGCGTCCCTGGTTGATGTGCATCTCTTTGTTGGGGGTCTGGAAGTTGAGGGCCACTGCCAATGCAACGTTAATGTTACTTTCAATGGAAGTAGATTGTTGGAATTGCGAATGGGGAATAGGAATGGAGGGACGCACCTATTTGGCAACCAGCGTTCCACATAGGTACCGGGTTGTAGTTGGAGGAGTCGGTTCTGGAGCCAGCAGGGTAGATCCGGCTCAGCTTGTCTATGTTGTGGTGGATGAAGGCAGTGGCTGCAAGGTTTGGTTACAACACACTTTGTTCAAATGGGACATACTGGTAAATTCCTGTTTCAATGGCTTGTACGCAAATGTTTTCTCGTTAAAAAAAAGAAATAATAAATTCACCTAATTCATTTTTCAGTCATAGAATGAAGTTGTTAACTTTTTTGTTGTATTACATTTTCATTTTTAAAAATGATCAAAATATTATGCATTTTTATCATCAAATTACAACTTTTTAAAATCCTAATCTTACGTAATGATCTTGTGAACTCAATGTTTCTCTATTTCTTTTCCTCTGAGAATGTTGACCTTTTCTCCCAATATCTCGTTAAATTACTCTTTGTCAATTAATTTTTTTAGAAGAATAAATTATTTTCTACTAATGTTAAATAATAATAATGATAATTGTCCTGTAATTATTTATTTTCCTATAAAAAATAAAATAAAATCACAATTTTTTTTCCTCTATTGTTACACACATTTCTCACAAAATGCATCTTCCTCTGACTACAACAAATTTCCTCATAGGATTCTGCCATCTCTCATATAATTCTGACATATTCTTCTATTATAACATTGTCCTTATAAAATCTTTTCAAGTATTTCAAAAGTGACTCAGGCGTTAGGACAGATTAGCATTGATTAACTGCACTAACATTATTTCTGAAGCAGCACATACTCAAATGTTTGACTGAGGTGTGGACAGGAGTGTATATCTGTCCATCAATTGATAAATGTAATTTGATGTCTTAGTGATGAAGTGCTGCCTCTACTAGTGAAAACACAATCCATGCTTTTACTGTCTGTCACAGAAATGTTATGAAGACACCTGGGAACCATTTTAAATAAATAATGAAAAAAAAAAAAAGCATAATATTTCTCTTGGTGGTCACCTGAGTTCTCAGCCAGGTTGAAGGCTTTGCTCTCCTTAAAGGAGGACATCTCGTAGAAGTCCAGCTTGTCCCTGGCGTGTTCAAAACCATTGAAGTGGACACTCTTGCAGTAGACAACCACGTCTGACAGCTCCCTGGCCAGTGTGAGCTTTGATTTCTGAAAAGAAAGTGGTGATAATAATAAAATTAGGAAGTTTTTCTTGTGAAATTGCATTTTTTCCCCCTCATAGACTACAGGTACGTTTCACTAAATTAAATAAACTCATTCAAATTTATTGAGATGGCATACCTAAATAAATTGCCGAACTTCTGGCAACACTGCTAGTAATGGTCTCACATTTTCTTTGAATGGCTTATGATGACTTCACACACCTTTTGGGGAGGTTTTTGTCCATTTTCTTGCTCCGCTGCCTCGTCCTCCTCGGACACCGTGCCCTCTGAGATTGTGTTGTTGTTGTTGTTAAATGCGGCGTCCAGTTTGTTCAGGCGCTTTCCCTTGACCAGAAACTTGCCTTTCAGCTCCTGCAGAACGCAAAAGACTTTGGGAAACTATCCTCTAAAACAGTGGTTCTCAAATTGGGGTTCGAAGCTTTACTTTGAGGCCCGCAAAATGTAATAACCAATTGGCTAAAATTCTGACTCATTTTCTCATTTTTTTTCTTGTGAAATTAATTTTTTTTTCTAATCAAAATACTTTTTTTTTCATATTGTTTTTCTTGTGATTTTTTTCCCCTCACACTAACCTCTGGTGAGGGAAAGGTGGTGGGTACAACGTTCCCAAGGGGCTTCGTGACCAAAGCGTCCCCCAGGATTGAGATTATGTAGTGGGCCATGAGCTTCTGCTGGTCCACGCCGCAGTGGTTCTCCAAAGACAGGATGACCGGGTAGTCCGATGTCTGGGTGAAGGAGTGGATGCCATGTTAGCAAAAAAAAACAACCTGGAATGCTACAATTTCCCAGCAAAGTAAGATAACACTTATTTAAAACTATTCAAAACAATATTTATTTCATGGATGGATTGTCAGTCAGTAAATGCTCCTGGTGTTACTTACAAATACTCTACGCTGCCGACACTGCTGTTTGAGTACGCTTGTGGGTGTGTGTGTGTGCATGTGTTGACACCCGTTGTGGTGCTTTTTCAGTTTGAGAGATGTTTCGGGTGTTACATATACAGTTGTAATATTGGTGTTTTGTGGACATTGATGACATTGCTTCAATAATATCTTGCTTTAAATTATGAGGACTGGTGTTTAGTTGGTTATAGCTGATCATACTGTGTTTGCTGTTGGTTAGGGTTGACATGATGATTACGTGTGTTAGTGCTGCATGAGTAGAGTATAGGATTATCAAAAATATGTAGCAATAAGTACTGCAATAATAATCCCCCCATGCATTTCATGCGCCCGCCTTAATTCACTGCCATTGACGGCTATAGAAGTCAAATCTCCATGTGAACTGGGAAGGCTGGCAGTAAATGAGTTAAGACTGAAGTCTGGTGACGGTGATGGCAGGCACCTGAAAGGCGTAGTCTTTAATGGCCTTGATGACGTCCTTGAAGAGGATTTTGGAGGTGAGTGTGTAGCCGTGGTAGATAACGGGCTCTCCATTGGCGCCGTCCCAACAGTCCAGCTCCACGCAGCGGCAACTCTTCATCAGAGCTCTGAATAAAAAACGAAACTCTACGCCTGAGTAAATCAATGCCTACTACTCTGCTGAAAATAAAGGCCCCAGGTCGCATTTCAATTAAATGCCAAATACTGCGCAGTTGACTAAATGCTTGCAGCCTTACTTTAAATAAATGCCCAGTAGTCTGCAATTGAGTCAATAAACGCAGAGTCCTCTGTTGAGAAAATAAATGTCCCTCGCCTTACATCAGATAAATACCAAGTACTGAGTAAATGAAAGCCTAGTATTTTGCAGTTGAGTAAATAAATAACCCCCGGCCTTACTTCAAATAAATGCCTCGTACCAGTAGCCAGTTAGTCAAAATATGCCCTATTTTCTTTACCTGATGTAGGCCTCGGTGCTGCTGGGTCCTTTGAGCTGGTCTTTGGTCAGGTATGTGTTATGCGAAGAGGAAATGTAGTAATGGCTGAGAGGCTGCGTCATGTCCTGGCAAAGGTTCTTGTAGGCAGGGTTGAAGATGTTGCAGTCTTCGTGCTGAAGGTACATCTGGAAGCCGTCTTTGGTCATGTTGTTATTCTGTTTGACTGAAGGGATAAAGAAGGTAAGGAAGACAAACACTGTAAGTGTTGTTTCAGTTCAATTTTCCTGATGTCTACCAACCCGTTTCATCCATCTCGTATTTTTCGATCAGTCTCAGAGCGTCCGATATGGTCGCGTCCTCTCTCTGCTCATTCAGCAGGAAGTTGAGCAGATCCGGAACGCTCAGCTGACCATCCGTTTGAGCGTAGTTCCCGTAGATTACATCTATCTCCTCTCGGTGGGTCAGAAGCTCGTAAAACTTCTTGATCTCCAAGTCTTCCAGGTAGCCCGAGTTGGACTGGTCACATTTCTACAACCCCATGTGGATTAGCTAGATGGTCCGTGCTGGCCTAAACACTAACAAAAGCACTGACCAATATATCCAAGCGAACTAATATTTGTTCCATGAAATTGTATTAGTATATTCCCAACAGTTTGTAGGTCAAAGTGACTTAAATTATAATAGCAATGAGACTTCTTTAACCATCGCATATCAAATTTGCCTCACAGGGCCAGCTAACTAGCCCACAGTAACGGCAGCATTTTCCCTTCTCTGATTGATCAGTCAGAACAAAACTTGTTACAGTGTTCCCCGACATTCGTGATTGGCTGCTCACAAATTCACCTCTTCGCGGATATTTTGTTTGACTTGTCCACCGTTATTCGCTGAAAAACTAAAAGCCAAAGGTCCAAAGCCCTGCTTAATTTAAAAGTAGTGCTTTAGCACCATCTTGTGCCATTTTTGGTGACAAGTAATTATGTTGGAGTAAGGGGAGGAGCTTGTATTAGACAGGCCAAAGCCCTATCTAAGCCAGGTTCGTCGAGCAAAACACATCTACAACTATTTGCACACATGAATACATTTAATAATAATAGCTCTGTATGTATTGTTTTTGTCACATAATTAGATCAATATTGATTCTGAACCTCACCAGATGACGTACGTGGCACAGTTGTGTGTGACTATATTGCGCTTTTGTATAGCATTTATGGTTTCTATAATTGCGATGTGACAGTAGTGGTAGTCGTATAAGTCCCCAAAGAAGAGACTCAGGTGCCAAACGGAGGGCTTGCCACTGTTGAAGAGGTACCCACCTTAAAAAGTTCTTCGGCGTACGTTTCGTCCACCTCGATGTTGATGTGTCGCAGGAAGCGCTTCAACTCCTTCAGGTTCATTTTATTGTCGTTGTTCTTGTCCGCTTTGCGCATGCAGTCGATGATCCAGCTGGCAATCGGATGCAAGGATTTGATTTGCAATTGAACTCTCTAACTTAACATTTGAGGCCATTTTTGCCAAGGATACTGCTCGCTCTTCTGTTGCCGGCTGAGGTTGCGCATGTTGCTCATGACTTTCTCAAAGCTTTTGACCCACTGATTGGCCTCCTCCTGATTGCCAGCCATCAGGTCCAAGACCTTCTTGCGGCCCTTGAAGACGATGGAGAAGCAGCGCTCTTCTTCACTCGGTTCCGTGTGTTTGTTGAAGCCCTCAGACTGGCGGCCGTTACGCACCGAGTCGATGTCGTCGACGGAGACTGCATGAAGAAAGGCAGGAGTTTGTGGAAAGGATTCTTTGGTGGTGTGCTTAAAGATGACGGTCAAGGCACACCACACACATCGATCCATCCAAACACAATCAAGAGTCTCGGTCACCCAACCAGAAGTCGATAAAACATAACCCCGACTAAGCTTGCTACCTGATTGACTCGGAGTCGGAAGTATTCAGAGTTGCCCCCACACAATTTTTACAACTGGATCAGCTTTTACCCTAAAATTTGCAAAGAAGTAGTTTCCAGTGTCCTATGAGACCAAACTGTCCTCAGGCTGGAAGAGGAAAAAATACTTTTTTATTCAACACACTGCATGATATGCTTCTTCCGGCCCAAAACTGTAAAAAACGAAAACCGGTGAGCACTATGCTATCACCACTATACTGTATCTAACTATGGACGATGAATATGACAAAGTGAAAAAAAAATAGCAAACTATGGAAACACTTTCAAAACAGCTAACTACACATAACCAACTGCAGACGGTGAAGGTTAATGTCACTGGAATCATTACAGAAACTTATTTTATTCAAGATGGTGCATGACAAGCTGCCGAGGCTAGAAACAAAAATACGCATTATGTCTGACTGAACCATGGATTTAACTTCCTTCCTCAAACCGGACAAAGCTTCCACGAGTCCCAGCAATTGGTTGTCTATTATATCGACAGGAAGCAGTTTGTGTCTGCTCTCACTGCTTTGGGCTTCTAGTCAAAATGCACCGATTTAAAAAAATAAAAAATTCCATGTTGTTGTTTGGCGGCACGGTGATACGTGTTACATAATTTCTTTTCATAAAATTGGTTAGTTTTTATTCATTTTTGTATTCATTCATGTCATTACAAAATTGGTAAATAGATTTATTGTAAATGATAAAAACAATTAATAAAACAAGCTATTCCACATGTGACTTTTTTAAATTTATTTTTTTAATTCAATAATTGGTCAAATGATTATAATTACTTTTATAATGAATAATAACAATGGCAATCAATTATTTTATTAGTAAAATAAACTATTGTTGCATTAGTTTAGCCATTTCCCCCAAAAATGTATTTATGTATTTATTTTAAATTATTTATTTTTTTATTCATGTTCATGTTTTTAAAATGTATTTTATTAGTTTCATTGGTTGATTGTAAATAATGAGATAACATCAGTAAAATAAACAATTTTGACAAGTTTTTTTAAATTAAATTAGTTGATGATAATGAAAAATGAACATTTTAAAAAATAAGAATTATTATCTCATAGAAACAATTTTACTAGACACACATTTGAACTATTCGCTTTACCTAAACTACAGCTGACCTGGCCCATCTGTTCATTTTCAAAACACAATGTGGCCCTTTTGGCCCACAAAATTTTGCCCACCCCTACTTTAAAGTGTCTTACTTGCTCTGTTGCCATGTAAACACCATCCAACAAACATCTTTCTTATTGTAGATATTCCAAGTCGGGTTACATAATAGCAGCAGTTAACTTCCACCAATGTGTATTCGGTAAACAATTACGCCCCGACGGTTGAGCTTATAAAGCAGCCCCTCGAGACGTCGACTTGTGGTCGAGCGGAGCATGAAATTTCCAGCACATTCCAGGGGGAGATTTGATTACCCGCCCAATGTGCTGCCCTCATTTGAACCACTCAAATGCAGACAACAAGAGATGACATTAGCAACGATAAGACATTTTGTTCCATCTGCGTGAAGCCTCAGCTCGCTCTCACGACACTATTGTGCAACTGCTTAATGTACGGAACAACATGCATTATGTCACCTAGCTAGCCGTTTGTGTGACAAAAACAGCAAAAATTAACATGCTTACAATCTTAGTCTTAAATCTTAAGCGTCGATTAAGCGCCATCTCATGGCATCTTGGTGCCAAGGAACTATGTCAAAGTCAGTCGCGGCGCTATTGTGTCATGCTTCGCTGCTATCTTGTGGCATCTTGATACCAATGAACTATGTTGAAGTGAGGTGAGGAGCTTCCTTTAGCCTGTTGCCGCCATCTTGTGGCAAGCATAGGCAATTATAAACCATTTAAGGGGGCATCAATTACTCGCAAATTTTTTTATTTTTTTTTTACTATTTATGGCGGCGCTCGGTCCCTATCACCCATGAATAGTGCAGGAACACTGTATTCAATTTATGTTGAGAAGTGATTTGATTTTTTTTTAAATAAATAAATACTTATAAATACTAAAAGGTGAAGAATAGTTACAATTTTCCTAGACATTTTCTGAAATCCTTTTTGCAACACATGAAGTAGACATGATTTGCCTTGGTGGGCCACAAAAACAATGTGACGCAGATTGAGTTTGACGCATGTGGTCTAATAAAAGTCTTTGTTCTGTATAGAGTCCATGCGGAGGCAACACGAAAGGTCAAGCTTGAAAGTGGTGGGAGGGTGGGGTTATGAAACCCACCCAAAAAGCTGGGCGGTGTACTCTGTTCTCAGCTGACTGCGCGCACACTTTGGAAGCTTGAAGAGGAGCGTTTGTGCAATGCTTGGGAATTTGGACGGAAAAATCTGCATCTGGAGGTGGGGAAATATGCAAGGGAAAGTCAGCAGTGAAATATTTCCCCTGTGCCATGTGAGAGAGAGAGAACCACATTCAAACAAACACACGACATGCTTTCCTTTGCAAAGTTAGAGCAAGTGACATGATAGTGGTGCATCCATGTGTTCTAGAACCCCAGTATCAAGTTGTGGAAGGAGGATTGCAGCACTCACATGTCTGCTTGCGCTTGAAAATCTTGTTGGACTCATGCCACACGGTCTTGCAGTCCTCTTGCAGCCGGTAGAAGCGAGTCTTCTGCCAGGACCGGGACCGAACCTTGGTCAGCGTGCCGCCGGTCAGCAGGAACTGCAGATCCGGGTCGCCGTCCAAACCTGGGGGTAAAGGGGAGAAAATGTCGATATTAGAACTAATATAGAATATGCCAGATCTCGTTAGCATTATACATTGGTTCACTTCACTTGGCATTTTTTTCCCATGTTGTTTTGATGTTTTATTAATTTGAACAACTTGGAAGTCAATCAATGTCACAGAACGGATTGTGTTCCACTTTTCTGATTTATTTTCTTTTTTTAACACATGTAAATGCATTTACCACAATTTGAATCCTTCCCGGCTGTGTGTCTAATTACTGTCATTGTAACCTGGTAATACTACAGTATTATGCAGAAGTGAATCATTTTTTGGATTAAAAAAAAAACACACCATCACAGTCACATGGCTTCAACGTAGTTCTGCATTCAGCACTATGTATGATCTTTTAATATGGAATTAGAGATGAGCAGTGGTTTACGATCAAAGGGCTGATCTCGGCGCTTAGGAGAAGGCGTGAGAGGAGTCTACTGAAAATGAGTCCAGACTTACTGACAACCGCCATGAGGTCAACAAGACGACATGGCTGTATTTATACTGCAAGGGTAAAGTGACAAAATTATATATATATATATATATATATATGGTTAGAGCGTCAGCCTCACAGTTCTGAGGACCCGGGTTCAATCCCCGGCCCCGCCTGTGTGGAGTTTGCATGTTCTCCCCGTGCCTGCGGGGGTTTTCTCCGGGCACTCCGGTTTCCTCCCACATCCCCATGCATTAATTGGAGACTCTAAATTGCCCGTAGGCATGACTGTGACTGCGAATGGTTGTTTGTTTCTATGTGCCCTGCGATTGGCTGGCAACCAGTTCAGGGTGTATCCCGCCTCCTGCCCGATGACAGCTGGGATAGGATCCAGCACGCCCGCGACCCTAGTGAGGAGAAGCGGCTCAGAAAATGGATGGATGGATGGATATATTATCTATGCTTTCATGTGGCACAATTGAGATATGTTTCAGGCAAGCGTAAATACAAAATAATCATCATTTAAATCAACGAGGGGAAGAGTCAGCCCAGGCCAACGAAACACTATGGAACGTTTTTATTATTTCTACATTATTATTTACTTCGCTTGTATTTACATCACTCCAACTTAACTGTACATTAAATCAAAACTGGACTGGACTACACTGTACACAGTGTGAATCCAGCCTAAGAGTGAAATGAGTTTAAAATGAGCCATGCATTTAAAAAATAATAATGTTTTGTTAGAAAATGCAAGCACTCTCTCATCGAGAGCACCCAGTGCTACAAGGCTTTCCCTAAGAAAAAAAAATCAGGGTCGTAGGCAGAATAGGAACATTGCTGGCATATTCTCCCCCACCTATTTTGACTGTGCCTCCGACTCGCGTTCAGTTTGTGGAGAGGGGAGCTCGACACAGCTGCACCGTGCACATTGGAGGAAATCAAGCAGATATGTGCGACCTTGTTGCCGAGTTCACTACATTTGAGAATGTTGCATGCCTTTGTACTAATGTGTGACTAATATCTTATAAGAATCATATGAGTTGTTTTTTTTCTTTTCAGAAAGACACTGAATGAGGAATCACGCACTTTCAATCTGACAAAGCCTTATGAACCCCTATTTACGACACGTCTTGACTTTTACTTCTGTATTTTGGAATTTTTTTATTCCACTTTGAAGCTTTCAAAACAAACCCTGAGACTTTTTTTTTTTTTTTTTTTTAGCTGAGGTAGCCTTTCCAGAGAAACTTGGAAAATGTGATTAGACTACACAGTCTGTTCGCTGAAAGACGTTCAGTCACATGTAGGGATGCATTACAGCCCTTAAAGTTGCAGTCGTCACTAATATAAGCATGATTGGACTCTCTGGCTAACTGTTTCTATCTTTTCTAGTGTCCGTCCATCTTTTCACAGAGCTTGTCCTCATTAGGGTCACAGGTGAGCTGGAGCCCATCCCAGCTGAGTTTTGTCGACCGTATACCGTACAGTGAATTGCACGGCACAAAACGCATTCATACCGATGGACACATGTAGAGTCTTCAATGACCCGAACATGAATGTTCTTGGAATGTGGGAGGATGCTGCACTGCAGGGAACGTATAGACAAACAATAATTCCCCCTCTTATTTACAACTTTGGACATTTTACAGACCTCAATTAACCTAACGTGCATGTTTTTGGGATGTGGACTCCCAATGTGTAGCTACAAAATGTCATAAACACTGTAAACGTCAAGGGCGATGCCACCACGAAAGGGTGTCAAAGGGGGAGTATTTTTACTTTATTAGACTTTTATTACAATGCTGTTAACTTCTCTTGGACCGCGCATGACTGTTAATAATGCTAAAATGTTAATTAAAACCCACCACGGATGAATTGAATTACGCACTCTTTCCTATATTTTTAAATGGTGGAGGTCAACTTCTTAGTTTAGTTTAGTTTGTAGTTTCAAGTTGTACCAAAGCAGAACACTGCGACAAGCCATTGTAATTTCTAAGTATCACTAGAGTCACTCCCGCTGGCATGATCTGGCTAAAATGTCAGAATTCAGTAGGATAAGAGATAAAATATATGCCGTGTTTTTTCGTGGAAAACTGAAATGTTCTTGTTTCTATTTTGAAATGGGCAATTGTAGAAAAATGAAACACTATGTAGATCACATTGTCTTTGAAGGGTGAGTAGTACTTCTTTGTACTGAAATAATGGTTAATAATGCTGAAATGTTACTTAAAAATATTTCTGGAGAGCCGATGATGGCGACAGTTCCAGCCCAGATTAATTGACTTTCACATCATTTCCCATGTTTTGAAATGAATGCAAAGTCAAAAGGTTTTTCAGGTGGGTACAGCATGTATTCCCAAATTGTACTAAGCAATAACATACAGTAGTGTGCGGCTTTGTAAGTAACCTTAAAGACAGTGTTGACTCTTTTGAGGTCTTTCTGTAAACTCAAAGAAAGAAAGAATGCATTGCTGCAGGCAATGTGGTGAACGCCTTGAAGAAACCTTGGTCAAAACTAAAAACAGCCACTTCTTCGGCCTTACACTTGATTGTTTTACTTTTAGTCATGCATTGCAAACATAGTTGCAGATCTCCTGGGTGAATGGTGAGGTGGTGGTCCGGAGGTGGGTGGTGGTCACTCACCGATACGTTTCCCGTTTTCTTGGGCCACTTTCCTCACGTGCTCCTGGTGAGCTAGTTCCTCCGACGGACTCCTTGTCGGCCTTTTTTTCCAGCACGACATTGGAATGGAATGAAATATTTACCCGCAAGGAGATTTTAAAATTAATAATAATAAAAAATAAAGCCGGTGCTCGGACCGCAAGAAAAGGAGCAAAGATCACATTAAAGAGGGGCACGTAAGCGCTCCGTCACTGGGCGGGTCCGAGTTCTCGTCTTATTGCCGCGAGTTTGAGGCACCAAATTACGCGAAAAAGGAAAGAGAACGTCTCATAATCTGAGTCCATCTTTGGAATCCGTGTGTTTTTCTACACACGCGCCGGCAAGATTGCAGCGGTCTTGTGTCAACTCCGTGCAAGAGCATAAACAACGGCGTCACGTGACCTAAGAGCATATGCGTCACTTGCGATGACGAACGGTCGACTGACAAGGTCGAAAAATGGACGAATACGATACTACTGAAATACAATAACTGTCAATATACGTAATATCATAATACGCAATGACCATTCAAATTGGCTCAATTACAAAGTATAATTCGTACAGAGATGACACGTGTGAATATATATGTTTGCTTTTTAACGATTCTATATTGAGTAAATGTATTTATATATTTTTAAAGGCCCCAATTTATCTGCCCGCCATGATAATTCACGAAAAATAAAAATTATAATTGTTTATAATAATACATTAATATTATTATTATTATTACATTACTACTACTACTACTACTAATAATAATAATAGTATAATTTTAAAGAGGAAATGCTATATATGTATATATATATATATATATATATATATATATATATATATATATATATATATATATATATATGTATATATATATCTGGGGTGGGGAAAATATATGTAAATGTATAATTACTATACTTGACCTCCACTACACTTTCAAGCTTGAACACCCCCAGGAGGGCGCTAATAATAAAAGTAACATTTTATAGAGGAAATGCCTATATTTAACCTTTTTCTTGTGTGGAAACAAAATCATGAGTAAAAATAATGTAAATGTGTAATTATTATGCCAGACCAGTGGATATTTAAATATCGCACACCTTTGGAAGAGTACTAATAATCATAGTCAACAATAAACATCAAATTCTATAGAGGATATGTTTATGTGTATCCTTTTTTATTTTGTGAAAATATAATCATTTTATTGTCTAATGATTATACCAGAGGGCGTTTAGCCTTTTTATCTCGCTTGACCCTGGGGATTGAATCCCAGGATCAGAGCACAACAATATCTATGATTCAACTCAGGCCACGGTTGTTTTTTTGCATGGCTTTTGAACAAACTCTTACCCAATTTTAAAAGCAGATCAGCAGATTCCACTTTTATTCTTGTGCGCCCCCAGAAGGGTAGTGAATATAAAAATGTGCAACAATATCGTCAGTCCCTGTAAAGTAAAGCGCTGGATAGCACCGAAGGTGCTCAAGTTCTTATATATAGTAGCAGGGCAGCAGCGACCGGTGTGTTTAAGCCACGCTAAAAAAAAATCAGGAAAACTGAAATGGTGAAAAATAGTCAAACACTATATTTTACAATTGAGTACTCCATAGTTCTCAGTCTTTCTTTTCAGTAAGTGTTTTCAAACATGTATAAGGTATTTAAAGATTAAAAAAATGAATTTAAAAAAAAATAATAATCTGAATTCACTTTACAGGGTCTTTAATCCTGCACAATGCCCTGTGGCGGGTAAGAAGAAAAGTTACATTCAATGGAGGAAATGCTTGTATGGTACTTCAATCCCTCCCTGGGACCCAAATTTACTCAAACGTGATATACTGCCATAACAATCCCCCAAAACCATGACCCAAGAGTTACAATATGTTGACCCGCGAGCCACAAATTGTTCACCCTGCTCTCCGGTAAGTGGATGTGAAATGTTGGATCAGAAGTGGAATTGGGCTGTAAATGTGTGCGTCACCCAACGCAACTCACTGTGTCTCCTGGCAGTGCCATTGGTCTCCATTCCACCCTGCTTCTGAGTGTGCGCCGGTGGCCGAAAGTCCACAACTCCGTCCACGTCCACCCTAATCCCGATCGTAAAACTTGTGTGCGTGTGTGTGCGTTATCCTGCAGGGAGTTCACTTTCCCCCTCCTATCGTCTCTCTCTCTCTCTCCACTCTCTGAGGCGCAGTGCGTAGCTAACAACAGCCCCGTCCAATCTATATGGGTCTGATTCAGTCCACACCCTCTACTGCCGTGCCGGTCTAACAAGTACTTTCATGCATGCAGGAAGCGGAGCTCCCAGGAATTCAACCCATTCTATCATAGTTAAATACCTTACAACATCCAGTACTGTAGATGTTAAATGTGCACTACCAGGGTTCTGTGATGTGTCGTGAGGCCTTCAGGGACCTCATATGCGCATGTGTGATTAGGGATTTTTCTATTAATACTAATGTTTTCTTTTCACTCTTTGTTTCTTTGCGGGGTTGCACAACATGGAACCTTTTTAGAAAGGGTGGGGCATGGGCCGAGGCAATATCCTTCTTGGCGCACGAACTTAAAGGGGACTTGTGGAAAATTAGCTCAACTGCCTTACAGCTCTGAGGTTCAGGGTTTGAATTTCAAGACTAGTTGAGTTTGCATGATCTCCTTGTGCTTGTGCAAGATTTCTGCGGGTACTCCCACTTCGTACCACATTCCAGAAAACATGCAAGACGGGTTGACTGAAGACTCTACATTGCCTATAGTTGTGATCGTGAGTGAGAATGGTTGTTTGCCTATGCATGCACTGGCATTGGCTGGCAACCAGTCCATGGTGTACCCTGCCTCTCGGCCAAAGTGGTGCACTGGTGCATTTGCATGAGACAGGACTGCCTTCCCCCTGAAAACAGGCTGATTTTAGCTCGGCAAAAAGAAGTGTAAAGTTTTCTATAATTCTTGATCCTTGGGGTAGTCTGACAAAAGCATGTCATAGACAAGTTAACAAGACACCTGGGAAGTGTTTCGAATAGTGAAAAAATGGCATGCTATGTCTTCGTTAATGCCAAAATGCAGGCACGTAGGCTACTGGTACTGATCCAAATTAGAATTGTTAAGCCATAAGCCAACCAATTATGTCTTGTGTTTTAATCAAAATGTCTAAGGTGTGGTTTTTAGCACCTTCCACATCTAATCTTTCTACACCTCGTCCCAACACCTTGTATCGCAGTCACAATAATCAACAGTAAGGCAAAGTAATACTCTTAAGGGTGTAGCCTATTTTGGGGGGATTGACACTCACATATCAGCACATCGCAACATGTGTGCTGTGTCCACACACAAGATCTTAACACTTCATTATGGCCGCTGACAGTGTGAAAGCTTCATTCTGTAACACTGGTTTTATTACGTGTGCGGTTGAGGATTGCTGAATGAAGCCACGCACGACCTTCAACACCCCAAAAGAGTTGCAGGAGCACCCAATCTCCCTTTTATTTTTTATTTTTTAAATGACAAAACAAAGCCTGTTTGTAGCCAATAAAGGATGAAAGTTTAAATTATGTCTTGTGTGTATCCAATGAGTGCAAATTTCATCGCTATATTGAATTACACTTTTTTTTTAAAAAGTACATCTAAAACATTGTGCCACTGTTACATCAAACTACTATTTTGTGCACCCCGGGTAAAATATTATAGAGGAAATTCTTATGTATATTTTTTTTGTATGAAGAAAAATCAAGCTGGGTAAAAATATGCAATTATTATTTCAGACATCGTTTCACTTCTCTGATTGCACCTCCCCCGAGGAGGGCACTATTATTCTTTTGAGGAAATGCTTACATTTAGCCTTTTTATTGTATGAAAAGGCGGCACGGTGGGCGACTGGTTAGAGCGTCAGCCTCACAGTTCTGAGGACCGGGGTTCAATCCCCGCCCCCGCTTGTGTGGAGTTTGCATGTTCTCCCTGTGCCTGTGTGGGTTTTCACCGGGCACTCCGGTTTCCTCCCAAAATGCAAAAACATGCATTAATTGGAGACTCTAAATTGCCCGTAGGTGTGACTGTGAGTGCGAATGGTTGTTTGTTTGTTTGTATGTGCCCTGCGATTGGTTGGCAACCAGTTCAGGGTGTACCTCCTGCCCGATGATAGCTGAGATAGGCTCCAGCAGGCCCGCAACCCTAGTGAGGAGAAGCGGCTAAGAAAATGGCTGGATGGATTGTATGAAAAAAAAATTATACAGAGGAATGCTCATATTAGACCATTGTATAAAAAACAAAACAAAAAAACAAGGAGGTGAATACCAGTTGCCAATACTCATCTAATTTCTCCAGGGAGGACACTACTTGTAAAGTAAAATTTTATAGAGGAAATATTTAAATTTAACCATATATATATATAAAATTTAACTATTTTGTGAAAATAAAACAACATAAATGTAGTTACTACAACAAACTGTCATTAGGCCTTTTTTCTTGCGCACCTCGGTGGTGCACCTCAGTTTGGGAATCCCCAGTGCGGAGCGCCAAAATATCAGAGCTGATTCAATCAGATGCTGCTTTATTTATTTGTTTATTTATGCATAGCTATGAAACAAGCTCCCACATGGCTGCGATTGATGTGAACGGCATGTCAGGAGTCGACACACGGGGCCTCTTGTGCCTCATTAGATTGTTACATTATAAAGACCCGGACACATGCTTCTTTGTGTGCCTTTATTATTAGAGTCAGCCGGCAGCCTGCTGTCTGATGGAGTCTCTCATCCTCTGCTAGGCTTGTGAAAACAAGATAAAAGCTACAAAGTGGGCTAATTCAAAAGAATCCCTCTCGAGTGTTTGCTGTAGTTGACTACCTCGGCAATTTGCAATACCTGCTCACAGGTTCATGGCAAACAAATGGAAGGCCACACCACATATAACAGTTGTGTTGGTGTTGATAGCTGCGGGCAATAAAGGGACCTCACTTGATGATAAGAACCTGACACTGATTTACACTGTTAGGTCGCACAGGAGAGCTAGGATAGGCTCTAGCTCTAGACCCTAATGGGGGTGAGAGATGGGGTACACCTTAGATTGGTTGCCAATCGAGGGTACATATAGACATGAGACAAACAACCCTTCACTCTCACATTCACACGAATGGAAAATTTAGAGTCATGCATGGATGAAGTAGGAGTACCCAGGGAGAGAACCCACAAAACCACGGGAGGAACATGCAAACTTCTATTCTGCCCTGCCCGAATTTTCATATGCTCCCTTTAAGATTAATGCACTATGAAGGAAATCATATTAAAGAAGGCCCTTCTTCGATAGGTTAACAAATCCTTTTATTTAGACTTGCACCAGAAGGGTTCATCTCTTGGTCCATGCCCCACCCCTTCTAAAATAAGCTCCATGTTGTGAAACCCTGAAAGAGGACGAGATGGGTTAACTACTGCTCCACACATTTGCCTGTTTGCTATTTGTATATTTTCATTTGCATGACCCAACTTTGTATAGTTGTTTTATCTAGAAAAGTATTATTGATTCGTCTGAACATGGGAACATTTTGTGGATGGCCCACATTTCTGGTGATGTGCTGCCCCCTTTTTGGTTGAAAACAGTGCTGTTCAAACCTACAGCGTTTAGTCAATTGATAATAATGTTAACAAGCCAAACATGTCCTTTGTGTCAATTAAAATGATTCACAGAACCATGTA
This sequence comes from Phyllopteryx taeniolatus, assembly GCF_024500385.1. Classification (NCBI taxonomy): domain Eukaryota; kingdom Metazoa; phylum Chordata; class Actinopteri; order Syngnathiformes; family Syngnathidae; genus Phyllopteryx; species Phyllopteryx taeniolatus. The sequence goes on along the minus strand of NC_084521.1, from coordinate 7,494,262 downwards.
GTACTTTTTAATATTATTATTATTATTTTTTATTTTTTGCACTTTAGGCGTCATTCTATTTTATTTCCGGGTCCTCAAGACGTTGCCCGGCAACTACCTGTATACAAAATGGCCGCCGGTGGTTTAAGTCGACAAAGTTAGAGTTTAGCTTGTAATTCAAAACTCGCGTTGTCTTTTAAGTTCATCCATCTTGTCTTCGCTCACATTTCGCTAAATGTCGACTCGAAATACTGCGTGATGAGAAGAAAAAGTACAGTGAATGGCGGTCGTAACAACCAGGTGGGTTACCCTGACGACGATTGCGACGTCACATTGCCAGCACTGTCTTGACTTCAGAGGAAACACTTGGTCTCATATTGGCTAGATAAACTTCACCTCTGCGTTTCCCATATATAAAATACTTTTAAAGATTTTTTTTAAAACCAAACATGTAGCCAACTAACTTGGAAGATGCTAACACTGGTGTTTGGTTGCTAGGTGCTTTGTTTACCTTTTTTGAGTCAGTCATGCTGGAGGAGCAACAAGAGCAACAGGAGCAGAAACCATCTCGGTGTGATCTGCCCGTGGACAGTCACACTCCTGCTTCTGCAAAATCACAGGTAAGCTAGCTCCAGTGGTTCTCAAACTGGGGTCCCCGGACCCGCGAGCCGTCGCTCGTTGGTCTCCAAAATGATTATGTCGGATCATTTAATGTATGTTTAATAAAGTTTGACAATCCCTGAGCTCCACACATACTCATATAAACACACAGAATGAAATTATTTGCATGTAATACTCAGATTTTACTTTATTTTTTTTTAAAAAAAAGGACATTTCTCACGTGTTGGCCAGCACCTTTAAAGAGCTTTACACCAAAGTCACACCATGCAACCTTATGAAGGCAAAAGGAAGGAGCAGCTATCATGACAAATATGTCGAAGAGCTCAAACGGGTAAATAGAAATGTGTGAAGAGAGCAACGTCACAAGATGTTTGGGTTGTAACCACATCTCGTAAAAGGTTCGAGCTGAATACAACCAGCGTATAAAAGAGGCAGACATGCTGGAGAGCCACATCATCCAGGCCAGAGCTCGAGCGGCAGCCACGGAGCGGCGGACCGCGGAACGGATGAAGGAGGACTTCAGGGATGTACCCGATCTCCAGGGCCTCCCTCCAGGTGACAAAAATATTCATCTACTTTTGACCTCAAGTGAGATACACACGTACTGGTTTTTAACATCTTAAACCATTTTTAAAATGGGAGGACACACATGACGAGGAAAAACTGGGCAAGTGTGTTCTTATTGCTCTTATAGTGTGTGGTGTACCTGAGATGACTGACAAAGCACATCACACAAATGGAAATGGTAAACCTGGTCAATATTTAATACAGGGTACACACCTACCAATAATCAGGCCTAATGTCAGCATTTCCCCCCCTCTTCCGGTCAAAGTATGAAAATGGCCAACTGTCACGTTATCTCTGAGCATGGGTAGAAAATGCTCAAATTCGTCCCAATTAGAAGAACTGTCTTCTGACATCTCATTTGCATCTCTTCCAGTCAAGTCAGCCTTTATCTGGCATGTTGATGAAGGTCTTCTCCAAGTAAACAACCTGATTTCGCCGCTGGACTATTTAAAGTCACAAAAAATGCAAATGAAGGCTCCAGCAGTTGGTACTCTTTCTCCCCTCTAGCATTTTTTGAAATGTTGATTCAAGTTGTGTGTATCCTGTAGTCACATTTTGTCGCATCCCTCTCACAGTAAAACCAGATCTTACAAGACCTACTATGGCTTACACCAAGCACACTGCCACCGAGGCACATGACAACGCCCTGTGGAGGATGAGGAACGAGTCCGAGTCCAGCCAGACTATGGAGTGCAGCTCACTGGCCCTAAAGAACAAGAAAACACCCGATGAGGTCTGGAGTAAGATCTTTAAAATGCATCTTGAAAAAGTGACTTAACGAGTCTTTTTTTTTGATGGGAAAGATGCAGAACAGACCCAAGCCAAAGTGGAAGGATGAGCCGAGCGCAACGGATCGGGCAGATGGCAACGAAAAACTCCAGAAGATGAAAGAACGGCAACGCATACTCCAAAACCCGCGGTTCCTGCCTCCAAAAGCCCACCCGGGCGCCACCTCCCTTATTCGTCCTCGGTCGGCGAAGAACGATCACGGGAGGGACAGCACCGAGACGGCGGAAAGGTACATCAAAACTCGAAATGCACTTTTAGTACAGTGTGACGTGAGACTTAAGAGCATCACAGGGGGCTGCATGGGAAAAAAAGAAATTGAGGAAAGACTGCTATCAACATATCCAAAAGCAGTTCAGTGAACATCGAAAGGATTAGGGTTTTTCTTTTGCTGTTTTGTGTTTTATTTTTGTGACATCGCCACAGAAAAGAGGGATAGTGTCTTGATATTATTAGAACAGGGGCGGTGGGGGGAGTAATTGTGTAAAACTATGTGTTAGATCCATCCATCCATTTTCTGAACCGCTTATTCTCACTAGGGTTGTGGGTGTGCTGGCGCCTGTCTCAGTTCAGTTCGGGTGAGAGGCGGGGTACACCCTGAACTGGTCGCCAGCAGGGCACATATAGACAAACAACCATTCACACTCACATTCGCACCTACGGACAATCGACCTACCATGCATGTTTTAAAAAATATTAAAATGTATTATTTAAATATGTGTTATGTATTATGTATATGTATGTATTAAAACAGTCTGTATCTGTTCAAAAAGATAGATCAGAATCATATACAAATATTAAAATAGCATTAGAAAAAAATATTAAACTATGTTTTGGAAAAGTATAGAAATATGATATATTAGAAATAAATATAAAAACAGCTGAAAAAAAGTAAAAAGTAACAGAAAAAATATTAAAACTATTGTAAATGTGTTTACGTTATATATTAGAAATTAAAAAAAATACATTACATATACATAAATATATACATTACACTACATTATTAGAATTTTACAATAATGTAATATATGTTTGAAAAATGGAAATATTTGAAAAGTATCATATCATCATATCATCTATTTAAACAAAATATACATTGGAAATATTTTAAAATATATATTATAAAACAATAACTTGTTATATATGGGAGGAAAAAATTAAAAGCTCAATTGTGCCAATGATGGCACATGAAAAGAGTAGTCTAGAACAGGAACTTATTGTGACATAGGAAAAGGTTTGGCATGTCAGTGAAATATGAGCAATAGACTTAATAAATATCAATTACATATGGAAAATAATTTTACTAATAACTATTATTTTATACTATACAACATACAATACATACATAAAACACAAAGTGACAATACGTAGAAGAAGAATGGGTTGTGTTTAATTTGGAATTTTGCACTTATGTAGACTAATCTGACGAAGCAGGAATGACTGTGAATATGCCTCAGCCTCTTCATGGGGGAATTAAATTGTTGTTCCTTTTCTCATTCAAAGCCCCAAAGACAGTCCCGTTCAGGTCTTCGTGGCAAACCCTCCTGTTGTGCTTTTCACTGTCTACAGCGTGGGACAGGTCTATGAGGTATGCCTCTGTGTGCACTGAACAAAATTTTGTGTTTTATTAATGATACCCAACAGTGTGCTTCATCTTGGTCTTGTCCTAGACAACACTGGAGCTACAAAATGTGACCTTTTCTAGCCGCGACATCCGAGTTCTGCCGCCAAACAGTTCTTACTTCACCATCGGTCTAGGTGAGCTCAATCTTTGTTTTGGATTGGACTTCAATGCATTTTTTTCACTATTTTAAACAGTTCCCAGGTGTCTTAATGTCGACATGCTTTCATCAAAATACCCTACAAATCAAGGAGAATTATAGGACATTTTAGACCCCAATTGTCGAAGCACTCACCCCGTCCGCCTCTACTGTGGCAGAAATGCTGAATATGGCTTTCGTTACAATAAGGACCCGGGTCGGAGGTAGAAGAAAAGGAAGTGCTCATCATGACAGTAAAAGCATTGATTGTATTTTCACTAGTGGAGGCAGCACTTCACTACCAAGCTGCCGCATTACACTTGTCCATGCGGCGAATGCACCGGACACTTAGCAAAAAAACAAATCTGCACCTCTGTGATGGCAACTGAAGTTTTGAGTACAGTATGTGCCATTTATCAGAAGCTAACACTGATGGTTTACATTTGTTTTGAGCTAACGCTACAGCACTTTTATGATAAAAGAAAAAAATATTTAATTAGAAAAATTTAATATTAGAAGGAAAAAAGTCACCCTTTTCGGGGAAATACATTTCAGTATTAGGAGCAAAGTACTTTTATATAAAAAAAAAACAATTTGATCTGAAAAAATGTGGAATTTTGGAGAAAAAAAGTCTTAATTTTGTGGGGAAAATGTTAGAATATTTGTAGAAAAAATAATTTTACGTGTAAAAGTTTGTAATAGTAGGAGAAATATATATATATATATTACGGCAACAAATGCAATATTAGGAGGAAAAAAAATGTAGAAAAAAATTGAAGAGGCAAAAAGACCATTTTGTAGTTGTTTTTTTTACAAGAAAAACCTATTTGCTGATAATGTTCTTAGTGAATGCGAATATGTGCTAACTGCAGGGATTTTGTAATATTAAGAGAAAAAACTTCAAAGAATTTAAAAAAATATTAGGAGAAATATTACCAGAAAAATGTGTAGCAATAGGGGCAAAAGTCTTGATTTTACAGCAAAAGTGTTTGGAATAATTGGACAAAAGCTTTGCTTACCTTTTGGCTTTGCCATGCTAGTACTTGTAGTCATACCATCACTAGGAAATGACAAAGCCTAGCTGCCAAGATGTGGGTGGGAAAAATAATGGGGGGCGATATTATGTTCTCAAGTTTGGAAATGGGCAACTTATAAAAGATGTACTTGGCTTCAGCCAAAATGTGTGGCATGTTTTTGACAAGATTATGACGTTTTGTAGGGAGATTCCCTGGCAAGGGCGGCGTTGTTGCTCCAGGCATGAGTTGTAAATTCATGGTGCGCTTCGCACCAGACTCCCTGGCCGACTATGAGGATTGTATAGTGGTGGAAAGTCAGGGCGAGCATATCCTCGTGGTCCCCATCAAAGCGCGGAGACCGCCTCCTGTTCTCACCTGTGAGTCTTCTCCAACATTAAAACACTTCAACAGTAAGTCCTCAGTCGGTATCCTGATGACTCTGAGACCATATTCGCAGTGCCAAGTGTTCTGGACTGTGGTTATTGTCTCATTGGGGGAGTGAGATGTGTCGAGTTCTATTGTCAGAACGTCGGCCTCAGCGCTGGCACCTTCTGTATCGTCCCAAAGAATCAGTGGCCAGCCACCAACCCCAGGGTCAGAAAAAACCCTATATTGCTTACCTCTGTGATTGGTTTATCTGTTTCATTATTATTAAAATAATCAGTTTTTTTTTCTATCCAGTTGGTGGTTACAAATAGTTATTCTGACCAGCCTCCCTTTGCCGTCAGCCCATCTTTCTTTGCCCTGCAGCCCGGAGAGACCACTGTAGTTGAGGTGAGGCAAACAAAATTGGGCTACTCAAGGAATAATTTAAGGCAACTAAGTAATTTAGAGAGAATTTATCGCATAATTTAGGGCAACCTAAGGGGTCATTTTAAGGCAATTTAAGGCAGAGATGGCCAATAGGCGGCGGCCCCGAGCACACTACTGTGCCCTCAATTCATTTTAAGAAATCAAGGGAAAAATTTTTTTTTAAAATTTGTTTTTGAAATTTGAAACATGGTAGAGGAAACTTGGAGTGCCCCCTAGATTAATTTTAGGGATTTTTTTTTTATTTTATTTAAAAAATACATAATTTTATTTTTAAACATGTGATAGAGGAACCATGTGGCCAGTGCCCAGACTTGGAGTGGCTCCTAGATTAATTTAAAAAAATTATAAATAAGTTTCCTCTCGTGGGGCAGTTTTAAATTGTAATAATAACATTCAACAATAGAAAGCAGACCGCTTACTATAGCGCCAGATCTTCTCCATCAGAGAAGAAGAGTGATGATGCCATGATGAAAATTGCAGGAAGAGAGAGTAAGGATGCAATGGTGAAAAGATGCGGTTTGAGAAATCTCGACCAAGAAAATCATGGTCCCATGTGCCCTCGTAGCGCTGACAAAAAAATGTGGCCCCTGCCATCATAGAAGTTGCCCATTCCTGATTTAAGGATAACCTACAGGCAATTTAATGACTATCTTAAAGCATCTCAACGTTCAACTTAAGGTGTAACTAAGGCAACTTTATGAGTAACTCAAGACCAAACAAGGAGTAACTTAAGGCAATTTAAGGAAAAACTAAAGGCAACTTCAAGAGTAATTTGAGGCAACTAAAGGAGTCACTAAAGGCAATTCAAGCAATATCTTAAGGCATCGCAAGGACTAACTTGAGGTGTAACTTTAAGACAAGTAAAGGAGTTACTTAAGACACATTACGGAATAACTAAAGGCAACTGAAGGAGTAATTTAAGGCCAAATAAGGAGTAACTTAAGGCAAGTTGAGGAAAAAGTAAAGGAAATTCAAGGAATAATTTAAAGCATGTTAATCAGTAATTTAAGGTAACTAAATGAGTAAGTAAAGGCAACAAAAGGAATATCTTAAGGTATCTCAAGGAGTTAGTTAAAACAACTCAAGGGGGACTTAAAGCAATTTAAGGAGTAAGAGGAACACATAGTAACAATTGAACATTTATTTACACTTCATTTATTTAAAATAACTGTTTTAATTTTTATGACATTTGTTGTAAATAATTATTAGTTAATATTTCTAAGAATTACCAACATTAAAATTAATTATTAATGTATTATTGAATCCTCTACGACTGACCTAGACCATGTGTTTTAAAAGTAAATATGGCCCTTGAGCGCAAAAGTCTGCTCACCTCTGCTTTTGAGACATCAGTCATGATGATAGTTTAAAGTTCTGTATCATTTTTGTGGTATACATCGCCACAAATTGTTGGTAAACTCAAGTTCAATGCATATCGTGGTCTCCTTGCAGGCAGTTTTCTTTCCCACCACCACCGAAAGGATTTGCCAGCTCTTCACCGTCGTGTGCGATAACTGCCAAGTCAAAGACATTTGCGTTCAAGGTGGGACCACTTTGTTTTTACTCCACCTTAAAAGTGAGACTCACTTAGACTTTTCTGCTCGTAGGCGAGGGCCAGCTCATCGCGCTCGAGCTGTTGTCTGTTTCTGGCAAGGAGCAGCCCCCCATGTTGGGGGAGGTGCACGACATGACCGCCGACCATTTTGTCCGATTCGACCCGTGCAACCCTCACGCGGTGCAGCAGAAGGCGGTGATGATCAGGAACAATGTGTATGCGTGCTTCACTCAGTTTTGATATACACTGAGAGGGAGGTATGTTATTTAACATACTAATCATGTACATATATCTTTACTGAAGCCACTTGGAGCTACCGTTCCACTGGCAGGTCATGAAGCCCAACCTCCTGCTGTTTCCTCCGGGTGAAATCCCCGAGCCCTGCAACATCCAGTACCACCACGACAGAGACGACATTTTCCAAGTCAGCCCCGCGACGGGAATTTTGGCCCCCTGCCAGGATCGAGAGTTCACCATCGCCTTCTGTCCCAAGGAGGTAGAAATGCATACGTATTGTGTATTGCACGATCAACCTGTTTTATGCGGGTACTCCAGTTTCCTCCCACATTCCCAAAACATTCACGTTGTGTTCACTTAAGAGTCTAAATTGTCCAAAGGTGTGACTTTGTGTGGGGGTTCAGTGTATACCCCACCTCTCACCTAAAGTCAGCTAAGAAGGCTCCAACTCACCCCCGACTTAAATGTGCTATAGAAAATTGATGGATGGATGGATGTTTAAGTTTTGTTTGTTGTTAAAGATGCAGGATTACCACAGCGTGTGCCATTTAGTCCTGAGCGACGTCCCCCAGCTGCCGTTGGAGTCCTGCGACGAGGGGTAACACGTCATCTCCCCGTAAAGCGCTCTTTTCCTCACCCAACTGACAACTTTGAATTTTGCGGCAGGTCCGGCCTCCTGCAGCCCGTGCGCATCGGCTCCAAGGTGGGCGACGCCACCGTCATGGAGATCGAAGTCAAGGGGACTACGGAGCCCTTCAACATCCTGCTAGAGCCCTACGCCCTCATCATCCCTGGCGAACTCTTTATTTTTTCCACCACCCAGCGGCATTTTAAGGTGGTTTGCTTAACCTACTGTTATTAGTCAGTCATATACTTGTACAATAGTTTGTTTTCAAAGTTACATCTGTTTGTGTTAGATGTGGAATCACAGCAAAACCCCTGTTTTCTTCCGATGGGACACGGTTAGTAGCAGTTGTCACCAAATAGAAGTGGAGCCCGCGACTGGAAAAATAGGTGAGCCACAGGTGTTAGTCAATGCTAGCTCTCTTTTACACTAAAGGAAGGGTGCCTTTCTTCTGTACAAACAGCACTGACACGGAATAGGGCAGACAATATTGGCTTGACAATGTTCACCCTTCAGAGGTAGTAATAGAGCCGTAACAGAGGCGGGATGGCGCCTCTGTGTAAAGGGAAATCCTCAATACCAGGACCGTGGTCCCTGGGTTCTATGTAAAACAAACAAAAAAAGCCGTCTCATTAACAATTCACTGGGCCTCCGTTTTTCTCCTTTCACCTCCAGACGAGAAGGAGTGTTTTGTCTTCAAACTGATTGTGACTGGCGGCAAACCGGAGAAGGTGGTGACCAGTCTGCTGTGTCACATCGAGCACCGCTCTGAGCCTGTCACCTTGGCCGTGGAGGTCACCTTCAAGGTAAGCAGGACTGATGTGGCGATGATCATGGCACACCAGAAGAATCATTGCAGTTCCATTATTATTCCGTGTCCAATTAGACTGCACAAATCAAAAGCACTAGGGAGCATTTTTTTTTTATTTCACCTCAAAATTACTAAGGTTTTTAAAAAATAGAAATTCAGACGTTTTTATTTTGTATTTAAAGGAGCCAATGCATTTTTTCACAATTTCAATGTCGAAATACCTCAAGGATTAAGAATTAGAGTACAGTACACTTTTTCTGCAAAGGGTCCCACCGTGAGCATCGGTGCGCCCAGCGTGGACTTTGGTCTCATGAGACTCGGGGAACAAAGCCAGAAAACGCTGTACCTCGACAATGTCACACACCTGGAGGCTTCCTGGACGCTGGAGGAGGTACACAAAAGTCAAGATGATGGCCAAGACCCGCAGGTACAACTCACACAGGGTAACAACACACTTGTGGTAAGTTGTTATCAACCGTCTTGTGTGTGTATGTGTGTTTACAGCTGATTATGGAGCCATGCAGCGGTGTGCTGCCCCCTTTGACCGGTTGCAGCGTGGTCATCCACTTCAGGCCACAGTTCTGTCAGGAGCTTGAAACAGAGCTGGAGCTATCAGTGGAGAATGGGACAGGATGGTAGCGAATTCTTTTTTTCATTTATTCGTTTATTTAATATGGACATCACAAAAACTTTGCACAAACAACATGATGTTTTAGCACAAGTGCAAATTCTTAATAATTGTCCATAGGAGGCTTTTAAAAAGGTTGATAATATACACAAGGTAGATAAACTACAAGAACATAGATAAAATACAAGAAGGCAGATACATTTCAGAGGCCAATGAGTGTCTACTGGATGTACAGGGTGGGGCAAAAATAGGTATACTTTTTTAGTTTAAACAAATTTTTTGACTTTGCAGTCACCTGCTTCTGGGAGCAGATGTGCAGTCTCCTCAGCTGTGTCTGCTCAACTGCAAGCTGCTCCTCTCGGAACTCTACATGGGCGTGGCTGCAGAAGGGACCGTGACTCTCTTCAATCAGACACTCCTGCCGTCCAACTTCTCCTGGATGGTGGGTGTTCACATATAATTATAATTATATGTGAATTAGCCACAATGTTACATCATAATTTGGCAACATTTGGAGTGGTTTGCTCACATATACATTTTGGGAATTCGGTAGGTAGCAAAATATGTACCGGTACTTGTTTTTTTAATTTCACACTTGATGTGTGGCCAAGCATGCCAGAGACGCAACTATTTCTACACAAGCAATTAAAAGGTCAATTTTGTGTCCCCTTTAAGATTGTGTTCTATATGGTTTCTTTACTGATATCTCCTTCAGGATGCGCTCAAGGGTCAGCAGGCGTCTCTCTGTTCAGCCACTTTTGAGCCTCCATCGGGTACTCTGGGACCAAATACCCGCTTGGACATCACAGTCTCGTTCATATCCCAAACAGATGTGAGACATTAATTTTATTCTAAACACATGAAGCTTTTTATATTGTCTTTTTCTGATTAGTTTTCTCTCACTCCAGTCGGCACTGAATGACGTAGTTGCGCTCTGTGAGGTAGAGGGCATGAGCTCACCTCTTGTTCTCAGCATTCAGGCACCCACCACACAGAGACTCAGAGTGTCGTACTCGCTCCCTGGCATCAAGTTAGAACATTCACCTTTGTATCTAAACATTTTACCCATCATCAAGAAGTCATCGCCACTCTTCTTTCTCTCTCCCAGTAGTCCCCCTCCGGACAACAGGGGGCAATCGGAGTTGACGGTCGACTTTGGCGACATGCTGCTGGCGAAACCCATCACCAAGCAGCTGCTGATGACCAACCACACCGCCATCCCGGCACCCTTCACCATCCATGCGGAGTATTTCAACTCCGACGCGTCAAAACCCAGCAGCCAATCAAAGAGAAGGTGCTTCTCTGAAGATTTATCCATCCATTTTCTATAGCGCTTCTTCTCATTAGGGTCACGGCTCGGGTGAGCTGGAGCCTTTCCCAGCTGACTTTGAGCAACAAGTGGCGTACACCCTGACTGGTCACCAGCCAATTGTAGGCAGCTTGCCTAAATAGTTAACAAAAAAAATAAATCCTTTTGTGGTGACTCCCACTTTGTAATGTAGATCCCAATACATGAAGAAGCCGCTTCACTCCGTTCAAGCCAGGAAATTAGAGGAGCAGTCACACAAGGGTATGTATGAGTTCTCAAACGTTATGTTTTAAATGAGCACCAAATGCAATTTTAATATCCGTTGTCAGACTTTTTGAGCAACCTGCTGGCTAACGGAAAAGGCGCAGCCTTCTTCATCGTGCCAAGCGCCGGAACACTCGATCCCTTTGAGACCCAAACTGTGGACGTGACCGCCTTCAGCGACATGTGGGGGGAGTACAGAGATAATCTTGTATGCAAGGTAGGTAGAACAATTATTTATGCTAAAAACTACCACAACCTTTCGACTCACAGTTTACTTCAGTATTTATTAAGTTAGTTTTACTGAGTTTTTATTTATAATGAAATAATAATTCAATAAATATTAAAACTCTACCTCACACTTCCACCCCACTTTATTCAGTATTTTTTAAATTATTTGTTCATTTAAAAAATAAAAAAAGGCCACATTAACACTAATTAATTAAGGTTTTAATTTAGCATTCATTCCTAAAAAAATATTTTAAAAATTAAAATCAAATTGTCCTCCACCTAACTTCATTATGTAGTTAAAAAAAAATCACTTGATTAAAAAAAACAAATCTGATAAGCTTTACACAGAGGCCACTTGATGTGGTATTTTCTTATTTGCCACTTTTTTTACCACTTTTCTTCAATAAAAATATAAAAAATCGAAACAAATTAAAATTCCATAGAGTGTCTGATAGCAGAGTAGTTCAGAGACCACCAGAGACTCTTTGTTCACGCTACAGGTCGGGGACCTTGAGCCCAGCCTCCTCCCCATGCAGATGACCGTGAAAGGCTGTCCGCTCTACTTCCAAATCACGGGCCCGCGTCCCGATGATCAGCACCAGGGACCAAATGTACAGTGAGTACCACTATTCACTCTCTGAATTTAATAAACCCAACACAAGTTGGATATGTTTTAACAAATTTGTCAATATTGATGACGTTTAGGTTTGGAACTCGATTATCTGGAGGCGACACTATTACCCGTTCTCTTCGCATCAACAACCCCACCTTGTTTGGTAAGTATCACTTTTTTTCTGTGCATATATATTTCAATAAAACAAACAACTTTTTTCCCTTTATTGACAGATATTCGTCTGGACTGGGAGACGTACAACGTCGTCCTGAATGATCGCAAACTGGTGGACATCGTGATGTCGTACGGGGAAAGCTTCCCGCTCAAGGATGCTAACGGCAACCCGAGGGGAGCGTCGACGCTTTCCAACGGAGAGGCTGCCTGGAAAAGGCCTCAGGGGTTAGGGTCGGAGGCTTCTCTCCACAGTTCCAATGTGAGCATAAACACTACCAGGCACTTAAATGACATACAATAACTGAACATTTGGACTTAATGGGGGTGTGGGTGTTTCTGCATGACTGTGCCTCTGTCTCCATGATCATGTTTCAGACAGTGTCATCAGTTTAATGTACCGCTGGATCTTCGCCCAGCCTAGCTGATCCCATCATAGGTGGAGAAACTCAATTTGGGGGCGGTATTATGTAAAGGAGCTCCACTTAAATCCCAGTGGGGCAACCTTTTCAGAAATAGGAGGCTAACAAAAGATTGACTTTTCCCCACACTTAATGGGTTTTATGATAAGAGGATTTTGTGCCCTGTCAAGAGAAAAATGTTAACCTTTTAAACACTTTGACAATAATGAGATTGCAATTTACTCAAAAAATTGCATGCGAGGAGACAGTTCAAATAAAGCCAAATGGCTCCGCTATGAAGTGTCTATTTCTCCTTCGGCGAGGTCATATCTATATACATATGAAGTTGTTATCTGCCTCATCCAACTGCTGCCCCCCAACCACAGACATCTTGCTTTGTTCTCATCAAAGTGATAATACAATATCAGAGAGACAGAGGAACATGGTCTGCTTTCTAAATTCTTGCACTAAAACAGAAGTTTATTTGTTGTCATAATTACATCGAATATATTTTATAAGTGCAATGGCATCTGTTTTTGTAACTTCCCCTAAAAGAGACCTCCATTGCAATAAATAATTTCTCACTTTTCTCCCTCAACTTGTGATTTCAGGCCATGGAGAGAGAAGACTGCACAACCAAGGACGACACCAACAGACTTTGTCCTGCAAAGAGAAAAATGCTATCTGTCCACATTCGACCCCATGTGGGAGACAAGTCAAATGAGCCCTACTGCGTCACACCGCAACAAATTGTACGCACACGACAGTTTAAGCCACTTGGCGAGTATTAGTTGGAATCAATAGTGTAATTTGTGCCTCCCAGGTGATCCCGGCTCAAGGCAGCAGCACCGTACACGTGTCTTTCACCCCACTCACCCTGTCCGCAACATCTTGCGAGTCAAAATGCATGGGCTTGGCTCTGGGCTTCATTAGTCTGGACTCTGAGGTAACACGCTCAACACAATTAAATGAGAGCTAATACAAAAGCTATATCAAAAAACTCTGCCCATATGATGATACCTTATTCTCAGTTTTCATTTACCTGTATTAAATATCCTGTTTTCATTGGTGTGGGTTTTTCTGTTTTTATTAAATTTCCTGTCTGCATACCTCTTCAGGGCTTTATTTTTTGTTTTTTATTAGACGTTTTGTGAACCACAAAAGAGTACTGGTAATGGCAAAGCTGAGATTTGAGCCCCTCACGCTTAAGTTGTATTTAACTTTTAAGTACAGTGCATTACATATGTATTTAATCTTTAAAGACAGTTTGTTTTTAAACAATTATTGAAGTAGAATTATCAGTTAACTTTTATGTGCAATACATTTTAATTGACTCATTATTTGTATGATGTTACAGGGGCTTACAATAATAAATACAGGTGTACTTTGTAGGAATAAAACCACCACCTCGTTTTTGATGAGCCATTTACCTTACTGTATTTCAATGTTGGTCATTATGGTTAGAATTAGAGAACAAAGTTTTTTTTAAAAAAAGGGTTGTTGTTAAAGGCTGGATGGATGGATCCTTATCATTGCACATTTTCTCTTTGCCTTCAGTGGTACCCTTCTCCAGTGGCATCGCACAAAAATCCAAAGAAAAAGCTAAACACAATTTTGGAGTTTATCCTTTAGAGCTGAAGTCTCACAAGATTTGCTAACGAATGGGTTGAACTCACCTTTATCTTGGTTATTTTTGTTCCAGGTGGCCGCTTGTGTCCTGGGTAAGGTGGCAAGGGTCCAGGGTTTGGATCTGGAGCCCATTAGAGTGGAACTCCTCGCGGTGGTCAAGCCTGCAGTGTAAGCATTGGGAATATGCCCATCCTCGGAAAGTGTGCTTCCCTAGAAAGTGACTGAGTTGTGTTTATCTGGGCTACAGGCTTTTAGTGCAGATGGAAGACGACAACAAGGTGGTGGAATTTCATACCTCGGCCGGCGATTTACTGAGGATAGAGGAAGATAAGGTCAGTCCGCCGTAAATACAAACACGACCGATGAGCCGTCAAGTTACTGTATTCATAACATTTCGCAGGTGTATTTGGAGGAATTTGACAACATGCAGAGCTTCCTGCTAAAAAACACCACTGAGATGCCGCTGCGCTTTAGACTCAGGACTCAGCCGCCATTTTCAGTGCTCAAGGTGCCACCTCGAGCCGGGTCCAGCGCCTCCAGCATATCGTCGGCCGCCGACCCTCACTCGCTGATTCTGCATTCCCAAAATAGCATACTGGTAAAACCGACACACACCACTCGGGGCTGAGTGAATAATTCTAGTTTATTGCTCAAGACGATTTTTTGGGGGGGAAATATGTTGGTCGTTCAAAGCGTTTCTTCGCTGACATCCATTGTTTACACTAATTTGTAAAAATAAATTCCTTGAACACATTATAATAATAATAAAAATTATTATTATTATTATATTTTCATCACACTGGCGCAACGATGGGACATGAAAGATTGGGGGTGTGGATAGATACATGAAGTGAGCGGACAAATGTAAGTGGCCAGCGGTTATTACCAGCTCATTCTGTATTTAATAAGGGTACCCGTTCACATTGTCTGTTGCCACACCGGCCAAGAGCAGTGACAATGCTCCCTTCATGCATGGATCGCTGCGATTATGCGTTGTCCTCTTCCGCAGAGTGACGTCTCCATGTGAGACTGTCATTGCGCAATATTTAAAGGGAATGAGAGTAGCCCCTTTGATTGGACATGATTGAAATTGGTTGCGTTCACTCCCACAGTGGTGCAAACGCTCCTCTTTTAAATACGCCATCTTGCACTTGTCTGCAAAATTACCAAAACTCAGTCACCCGCCGTTATGGTGCCCGCCGTGCTGGATTTACGCCAGTCATGGAAATAGGGCCCTGAGTCTCTAGTCTATTTGAGGTTGCTTCCTTAGAAGGCGGTTTCCTTTGCCTCCGTTTCCTCATGCTTGCTCATGCAGGGTTCTGTTGGTTTCCTAATGTGTGAGGAGCATGCTACCAGACCTTCTCCAAATATAAAGTGCCTAGAGATAACACAATGTTGTGAATTGCCACTATCTACATCAAATTAAATTGATTTAAAAAAAATATATTCATGTCCAGGTGAGGGTGGCCTTCTGTTGCTCACCGTCACTTTTGGAGTACACTGAGCATCCTACGGATGGTGTGACCCTTGTCCCCAGTGACAGCGGATACAAGCAGCTGAGGATCCACCAAGATCTCCTCATTCACTACAGCAACAACAGCTTGCAGGTCAGGATGGAACTGGCTCAAAAGTAAAAAAAATTCCCCCTTGGGAAGTTGATCCTGTGAATATCACCCTCCCATTTCAGATGGTGCCACTCTACGCGCACTTGAAGCTGGCGTCGCTGTGCCTGTCCACCGACCACATCAATTTCGGCCTGTGCTACTTGGGCCAGACGCAGGCGAAAGAAGTCAAGCTCTACAGCCTCGGCTCCCAAACCCACTGGTCATTGCACATAGGTACACGCCATGAAAAATATTTAGGATTTCATTATGTCAGTGCAATGCAACTGTTTAAGGTTTTAAATCGAGAAACTTTTTATTACACCACCTGCTGCTTTTTCTTGTACTTTAGTTTTCTTTTCCTGTCAGGTGTTCATAGGATGAGTAATTTGACTTTATTTCAATTTCATGATTTATCGTTTATCTTTTTTTATTTGACTTCTTAAAATGTCACTTAAATCATTCCTGCACAGTTAGTAAACGTTTTATGCTGGTAATTTGAGCTTGCAACAAATGTATTCACTTTGACCTGGTGTCCCAATATTTTTGTCCCTGTACTATAGTTTCCCATGTTCACGTTCACCCGTCGCACTCACCTCTGTAGCCCCGTTTGTCTTCCTTGGTGTCCCACAGAGTCGACCGAAGACAACTCCCACGTCTTCAGCGTGACGCCCTCCTTCGGGCTCCTCCGCTCCAAGGACCACCAATCCACGGGCGACCACTGCCAACGCCTAGAGATCAGCTTCACTGCCAGGTAGCGCGGCGTGACATTATCAGACCACATTATTTCGGACTTCATTCGACACATTTGTGTGTGTGTTATGTTTTGCAGTGAGGTGAAGCACTACAAGTCCACAGTGGTGATTACCTCTATCCTGGAAAGGAGTCCACTCCTCCTGCAGCTTCAAGGAACAGGATCACGCCAGATGTATTTGTAAATGGTATTGATTTGTTTGTAATAGCAGTCTCAATTCATGCATTCTGGACAATCCACCATCCACTTCTACTAGCCTATGTCTTTTTTATTAAATGAGGCTTGTATTTTTTGTAATTTTATGAGCAGTCATCTGAAACAAAGCACTCATGTAAGTAAGAAACGTCACCTGACAGAAAGGTTGACAACACCACCACCAACAACAACAAGAACAACTACAACCACAACAACACAAGAACAACATATTAAAGAACATATAAAATAATTCCCAAAATATTTCCAAAAGTATTCCAAATCTTTTTGGAAATATATTAATGTATTTCCAAAAATATTTAAACAAAAAAAACTATCTATCTATCTATCTATCTATCTATCTATCTATCTATCTATCTATCTATCTATCTATCTATCTATCTATCTATCATCTATCTATCTATCTATCTATCTATCTATCTATCTATCTATCTATCTATAATGTGTGTGTGTGTGTACTTGCCAATTTATTAAAAACATATTTACAAAAATATATTTCCAAACTTAATAAAAATATATATCCAGAAATATACTTCACAAATTATTTAAAATATATTTTCAAAAATATATATGCTAAAATGTTAAAATTAATTTTCTAAAACTTATTTCCCAAAAATAATAAAAACATATTCCTTAAATGTTATTATTAAAAATATTAAAATGTTATAATACATACAAAAATGAATATGTTATAAAACAACAATGTGTGTAATTTTACTTTATTATAGTTGTTTTGTACAATTGTTAACTAGTCTCAATACAGTACGTGGATGACAGAAATGTTAAAATGTTACTTTAAAACAGGGACTTTATGGGTAATAAAGGTTTTTAGAATCATCTTTTATTGTCATGAACATGCATGCATGCACGCACACGAAATTTGTTCTCTGCATTTAACCCATCACAGTGAACACATACACATGTTAGTGGAACACACTGGAGCAGGGGGCATTTTGTGTCATGTTTAACTAACTACATTATTTCATCTGGGGAAACATTTTTGGAATTAGAATAATGTGATGGAAATGAAGCCTGGTTGGAGGAATCATAGTAAATATGCAACACAAAAGGTGCATCTAATCTCTGCAAACATCAATGTGAAAGAGATGTTTCATAATGAATACTTGTCAAACCAGCTCCATTCTTCTATCTATCTATCTATCTATCTATCTATCTATCTATCTATCTATCTATCTATCTATCTATCTATCTATCTATCTATCTATCTATCTATCTATCTATCTATCTATCTATCTATCTATCTATCTATCTATAATGTGTGTGTGTGTGTGTGTGTACTTGCCAATTTATTAAAAACATATTTACAAAAATATATTTCCAAACTTAATAAAAATATATATCCAGAAATATACTTCACAAATTATTTAAAATATATTTTCAAAAATATATATGCTAAAATGTTAAAATTAATTTTCTAAAACTTATTTCCCAAAAATAATAAAAACATATTCCTTAAATGTTATTATTAAAAATATTAAAATGTTATAATACATACAAAAATGAATATGTTATAAAACAACAATGTGTGTAATTTTACTTTATTATAGTTGTTTTGTACAATTGTTAACTAGTCTCAATACAGTACGTGGATGACAGAAATGTTAAAATGTTACTTTAAAACAGGGACTTTATGGGTAATAAAGGTTTTGTGTCATGTTTAACTAACTACATTATTTCATCTGGGGAAACATTTTTGGAATTAGAATAATGTGATGGAAATGAAGCCTGGTTGGAGGAATCATAGTAAATATGCAACACAAAAGGTGCATCTAATCTCTGCAAACATCAATGTGAAAGAGATGTTTCATAATGAATACTTGTCAAACCAGCTCCATTCTACTGGACTTACCTGACTTGCTCTCCAATAAAAACAACGGTAACATTATGGCGGTTCATGTCCCACACAGATGAGCATCATTAAAAAAAATCACCCTCAAAAATCCACTGAGAGTTGCAAATATCCAATTGATATTCTTTGCACTCTTGCAGTCTGACACACACACACAGAAAGGGCATGCTTGATCACAATGAAACACTGCTGTGTGCAACCCAATGTGAAGGTCAATGGAGTCTTTGTCATTATTGTCCTCTGCTATGTAATCAACCACTGCCCCTCGTTATGTGCTTTCGGAGTATTCCAAGGAAACATGCACAATCCTATTTTGTTTCTCCCCCCTGACACCTTGTTGCCCGCCCTTCCGAGCAGCGTTCCCACTTTAGTGTCAGGCAGAAGTTGACTCATTCGGAGGGGAATCCAGTAAAACGGTGTGTAGACTTCTTATATCCACTGTACCATTATGCACTATGGTTATCATCACACTTGACCCCCTCTTGCCATCACTGGCACTTTTATGTGGTTACATCACCCCCCCGCCCCCCCAAAAAAGCCAAAGAAAAAGCTAAATATGAATGAAGCCATTGAGGTGAAGCTTTTGAGGCATACGTTCCAACCGATTTTGGTGTAAAACAGAACCACATTCAAAGAAAATAATTTAATAATTTACAAAACGGCGGCATGTTGGCCTACTGGTTAGCACATCTGCCTCACAGTGTGGAGTTTGCATGTTCTCCCTGTGCTTGCGTGGGTTTTCTCCGGGTACTGCGGTTTCCTCCCACATCCCAAAAACATGCGTGGTAGGTTGATTGAAGAAAGGGTGCACCCGACTCTCGCTCAGAGTTAGCTTGGATAGGCTCCAGCTCCCCCGTGATCCTAGTGAGAATAAGCGGTATGGAAAATGGATGGACATCATTTTGTACAGTCAGATTCTGTCTTTGTTAATCAATTGTTCCTGATGTTGTAGTTGCGTCGCTTGTCTGCCAGGGCGCAGCGTCGGCCACTTTTCTCCGCTGCTGGTTTGGAAACGCGCCAACGAAGAGCGTCACCGCTTCCTGGTCGTGACGCAGTTGTGACGTCAGAGGCGCGTCCCCTCCGCCGCCGCCGCGGCTTTGCTTGTGCAGTCTTCGCGGAGGTTAGCGCGACGGTTGGAAAAAGTTTTCCTCGGAGAAACGGCAACATTCCCGGATCTGGAAACCACCAAGTCTCGGCTCTGGATGTTCCAAGTGGAGAAAAGCCCTCGTTTGTCATTCCAGTTCGTCGTTTTCCGGATATCAGCGTGCTGTTTTTTTTTCCTTCTTCTTTTTGGTGCAACATTTTCTCAGCAACAGTTCGGAGTCTTTTCTCTCTCTCTCTTTTTTTAATTGATTATTTTATCAAATCTGGGATCACCTTCCCCTCTTCTCCACTCGTCCTGCAAGGCACATTAGAAGCATGGAGACGCTGAGGTAACAAGGTAAATGCCCACTTAATTACACACTGTTATTTCCTGTTTAGTTCACTTACTGTTGCAGTAAACTTGCTGCCATGACAACTTGATTACATTCTACACTATGTTGCAACCTGACAACTTTGCCATTGATTTGATTTTACACTCTTGCACAAAATATTGTCAAGTTTCCATCATGCTGTTGTTTACATACGACTGACATCCTTCTACGCGGCTAAGGTTAGCTTAAGTGGTAGCTCTTTAGTTTAATAAAATGTGTACAAACACACACACAGGTAAATTTTGACATTTTTAATTATTCATACATTGTATTTTTGAAGTTGGAATGCTAACTGGCAAGCAGCCGCTGTTCCGGTCTTGCAGTACCACCCTTTACCACAAGTGATGCTCATCAGCGCTCTGCGAAAATAAGAGGGATAAGAAAAACAAACGGTAGCTAGAGGCTAAATTGTGTGGCTGGTGTCATAAAAATGTAAAAATATCAAAACATGCAAACATATGTATCGCAAAGAGATGCTAATGAGACCATGGTGTTGTGTTCAGTCAGTCAAAACTAGAGCGTGAAGAAGATAAAGCGCTAGCTAAATGCAAATTTTTGTGTTGTATTACTGACAATACAAATGCATTTTATGTAGTATATAACTAGATATGGAAGTTGCCATGCTAACTGACTAGCGGCAGGCGTTTCCTTCTTGTAACACCACTCTTTACCACTAGAGGAGCTAACATGTCATTGATATTCTCAGCTAAACCGAGAGTGACGAAGAACAAGAGCTATCTGAATGCTAATTTGTGTCGTTGTTAGTGTTGGAACAATTAATCGATTATCAAAAATATTTTGATAATTGATTAATCGTTTAGAGAAATTGTTAAACTTATAACGTTTAGAGACATTGTTGAACTCGAAATTGTCCAAATTCTTGGAATTTCACCTCTCAACAGAACAGACGGACTATTTTTGCTTAATGAAAATAAGACATTTGCAAACATCTGCGATTGTCTGGTCTTGTAGTACCACTCTTTACCACTAGAGAGTCACCGGTTTTGTCCATCGCAGCAGCTAAAGTGAAGAGCTTGCTAGTTACTCATATCTAGCTGTTGTTGTATACACTGCAATTAGTATAGCTGATTGCTTATAAGTATTGTAACATGGCCAAATCACACACAGATAAACCATACTATACATAAAAGTACTGAAGTAATAATTTATAAATTTTGTTAATTTATCTTGAAGTTAGCATATCAACCGGATGATCCCAGTGTTTTTTATCGTCTTGATGCTTGTCTAGTGCTAGCTTCGACTTGGGCAGTATGGAGGGGGAAAATGAGTGCCTGTAAAGACAGCAAAAGAAATTAAACTTTTGGAGGCAGTGGTTTATATACTACAATATATGGGTGTGGCGCATGGACACTTCACAGAACAATAATATACCACCACTGCATCTACAAATTCACAGAGCAATTGAGTAAGTTCCGCTTATCAGAAACTAACGCTGTCTGTACAACCTGCAAAACTCAACGGAGGTCTGTTTACTTTTTGGTTTTGATGTGATAGCATGGGGTGGTGCAACGGCTCACTCTCAGACGCATATTCAGAAATAGCTCAAAAAAAGAGTTAGTTGGTTGTTTAATTTCACACTTGTTTGTGATTATTTGTATACAAATGATTTAAAAGGTACATTTTCAAAAGTCTGTGCCCTTTAAGTGAAGTTCTGGCATCGTAGAGCCACAGAAATGGGCTACTTGTCAAGACGCTTACTGCTGCTGTCAAAGGTTACGGTGACTCACAGGACCCTGAATGTTGAGTCAAAAGGCCTGGTTTTAGACGTTGCGTGGTTACAGTACAAAGCTGAAGCAAGTTTGCTTTGTGGGTGGGATGCGTTCACGCTATATCGCCTCATAGACAGACTCTATAGAATGGAGCTTAGTTGCACAATGTATATGGAGGAAGACGGCTTTGTTGTGACGCACCAAACTGAATCAAGACAGGAAACACAAACGCGCAGACCGGTTTTTTACTTTAGCCCGACGGCGTCTGAACCCTTTCAGGGCCCAGCCGAGGTCGCCCGTCCTTATCTGTGAGAGTTCAGAGGTTGAACCCCCGCATCCCCCCTGCCTCTGCCCGACCCCATGGAGAGGAAGTTGTCCCGATTGAGCTGTGTCTGCAATGGCTTGTTTGAGCGTAAAGACAATGCTGTCTACCGTGTGGGCGGCTGGATAGACAACACACACTTGCACGCCAACTTTGGACAAGTCTCGCTCGGGGCATCCTTGTTTTTCATCTAGGATTTTTAGGGATAATTAAAAGGCTGGATTCACCCTGCAAGTCCAAGTGCCTTATCCTGACTTTTTTTTCTTCTTCTAGAGGGAGCGTTGCCTGCGACAACACATGCAAGCATCTTCTAGTGGAAAAAAAATATGACATTAGACTCATTTTAAATTGCAAGACTAACTCAATGAGCTCTTTTCTCTTTATTCCTGAATTCAACAATTGACAGCCGCAAGCAGCATATCATGCACTGTCCTGAACAAAGAACCATATTTCTGTAACCGTTCCCACAGTTCAGTAATGAAATGCTAGTATAGTGCTTCTATTTTCCTATTTTTTGTTCTTGTTCCAGAATTCAGTTAAGCATAGCGATACATCCACTGTCTTTCCGTAACCAATCACTTACATTCATCTTCATCATCCACAGTTTGGAAATATGACCTTAGAATAGCGCTTCTATTCATCATCTTTTTTTGTTTTTTTTTGTTTTGGTCCTTTTCTTTTTTACCTCTTCGGTGTTTAGCGAGACATAGCAGCATATCATACACGTTCTTGAATAGATGAGTGTATTTCTGCAACCAGTCCTTTGTCGTATATAGTCGCCATCCACATTTGGTTAGTGAGATGCTAATGTAGCGCTTCTTTTTTCTCACCTTTTCCAGTAGCATCTCATGCACTGTCTTGAATAATGAAGTGTGTTTGCGTGTCCATTCCAGAGACAACACAGTTTGATCTTTTGATGCCAGCAGCAGTTTAAGCATAACAAACAATAAGTGAGATGGAAGTTTTTTTTGTTTTGTTTTTTAACAAATCTTGATGCATTGCTAAGGCTGTTTTTCTTTTCTTTTTTTTTCACTGCTGAAATGGAAAACTCTTGACTACTAAGAGCCCTAAGCCCCAAACTGCTTGACGGTAAAACAAACACGCTCTCTCTCTCTCTCTCCTGTTGCTGGACCACAGCTGTTTGACATTCTGTCTCGCCGCGAATGAATTGTCAGCACATAATGGAGATGACGGCTTAACTCCAGATCCCTCTCGGGGTGAGAATACAATTCTCCCCGATCCAACCGGCGGCGATGCTGTCGACTCTGGGCGAGAATTGGCTATTTTTAGTTCGTGTTGTGTGGCCAACGGTAATGGCCGAGAGATCTAGCTAGCTAATAGAGCCGCCATTTAGTCAGATGTGGATCCTTTTCCACTGTAGTCTCATTTCTGTAGCCTTATGAGTTATTGGTGTATTTACCACCCTGCCAAACATTTGTCACTTCAATTTGTCATTTTATTGTCTTCTGTACTTTATCGTGTTGTGGTCTTTTTGCCTCTCCCAAGGACGTGTTTTCAATGTGCATTTGTTACATTGCGGGATAAAGTACTTGATGGTTTTCCACTAAACCTTGTGGACTTTTGAGTACAGACCAATCATTTTTTGTCCAGGGGCCTTTGGCAGTGTAGTAGTTCACATAAATATGTAAGTGTGTGGGTGGATTTAAGTGTCTTTGTAAGGCGCACACATAAGAAATGCTACACCATAGAATACAAAGACGAGCTACAGAGACGTTTACACAACTTTTATGCAAAATTCGGTATTAATAATTTCAATTTAAAATGGTAGTACTGACCGTTTAAAATATTTCATGATTTATTGGTAAACGACCTCGGCTTTATTCATTTTCATTCTTATGCAACAGAGCAGCGGGCGGTGCGAAGGCCCATTACATGAATTGTCTTTTTGGGGATCACAGCATTCCCAATAATTAAACTTTAAAACATTTTTTGTGCAAGTGTGTGTATCTTAGTGTATTTAAGGGGTCATAATGCACTCTGAGGCACCCTTGAAGTTAGAAAAAGAGTTGTTGACACAAAATTTGGTGGACATTTCTATCAACCTGTCAACCATTTTGGGCAAATTTTAGGTCTGGGGCAAACTCCTACCAGGGTATTTGTCCAAATGAGCCCCAATCAGAATGTATCTTTTAGGGCTGCGACGATGAATCAAATAACTTGATTAATTTGATTACCAAAAAAGGTCGACGCAAAATCTCTGCCTCGAAGCTTCGTAGGTATCATTTTCCCACACGCACTAATGTTACTGCAGACTCATGCACCACTGCAGTCAGAAAAAGGGGTAATGTGTACCACAACAGCACCTCTATGATCACCAAGGTAACACATAAATGTTAGCTAATTTAATGTAGCCTAGGATCACTACTTAGAACGTATTGTAATGCCCTCGCAAGTAGTCAAGGACACAGGTGCTGGTGCACTTTCTTTATTGAACAAATTGTGAAAAAAGCAAACATAATAAGCACATTCATACACAAACTGCTGATGGCCACAACTCACGCGGAGTCACTCAACACACAGAATGGCTAATGGGTTAAGCATTTAACAGTCAGCCAACTCTATACTCTCATTCGCTGACGCCCACGGCACTCACCAGGCCATGCCCCATCTTTTAAAGCCATTCACACACTGAAAAGTTAGTCTACTGTAGAACGTGAGGATGGCGAGTGGCAACCCCGAGTAGACAAAAATAACTGCACCTCACTTGCATGTTTTTGTTTATTAATGTAAAATAAATTTGTATGCGATTACTCGATCAATTGCTGGGGTCATCAGTGGAACACTAATATCTTAGATAGTGATGCAAAATTGCAAAGCCTCTTTGACTATGCCAGCTAAGGTGGGCAGAGCATGGTGTCAAAGTTTGATGATCATTTGGAGGATTAACCATGGAAAAGAGGACACAAGGGCCTGTTCATTGCTCTTCACAGCTCTGATTAGAATTGTTTTGGCCTAAAAACTGAGGGACAGTTGTAAGTTTCCAGAAGACATTCTACAGGGGAGTCGAGCTCGTGTCTGACAAGGCCTCCTGCAGGGTGACATTCTCCCATCCGCACACCTCGAGGCGTGGTGCGCCTCCCTTCCCAGAACCTGCCAGCTGGTGACTCATGCAGGGCGACCACAGCGCAGCACAGTCTTGGCCGTCGCTCAGTGGACGGACGGACAGACGGATGCACTAATGGACGGACGGGACACCCCCACCACTGACCTTTTGTTTTTCTTAAAGGAGCCAGTCACCGAACTGTCTCGCTAAATAATCACTCCTCCGCTTCCTGGCCCTGTTGCAACTCCTCGTCCGCCGGGGGTTGTGGCCGCCGTCCCCTCGATGACTTCATCCGCTGTTGATGGTTTTTATTTTGGAAACCACATTTAACACCCCGCCATGACTTGCTTGCGTCCACAGTGTGAGCACATGAAGACCTCTTTATGGTCACAGTCTTAGAATCGTATTTAAACAGTCCTCTTCATCATGCTGTTCACCTCTTGTCATCATGAGACCAAGCAACATATAACATGTTTCCATCAGTATTCCAGTGACAACACTATCAAATCTTGTGATGGCAGCGACTATTTGTCTGCAGATTTTTGCAAATTTTGGTTGCAATGTATCTCTCCCCCTTATTCCTTAGTTTTGCACGGGATAGTCCAAAGCAACGTGTCATGTACTATCTCAGAAGAGGCATGTCTCTCTGACTTTTCCAATGACGTTTATCCTCACTGTCCAAAATTCAATCCTGTGACGCAAATATTGAGAGGCGTGTTTGCATCACCATTCCAGACTTTGGGAGGGATGGCAGCAACTATTTATGATTTTGCAGGTTTCAAATCAAATCTTCTCCTTATTCCATAATTTGGCAAGAGAAAGCCGAAAGCAGCATATCTTCATCTGTCATCTTTACTTATCAGAGTGAGAATGTGACTTCATTGTAGAACATCTTTTGGTCTACAGATTTTGCACATTTTCGGGCTCCACTGTCGTTTCATTACTGCAACCAGCATGTCATGCACTGTCTTGAAGAGGTGGGTTTCTGTGATGTTTACAGTGACAGCACAGTTCGATCTTGTGATGCCAGCAACCACTTGTCTGCAGATTTTTGCAAATTATGGTCCTAATGTATTCCCCCTGTTCCTGAACTTGGCGAAAGATAGCGGCATATCATGCACTCTCTTGAATAAAGAGGCGTGTTTCTGTAATCGTTCCAGTGACATTCATAACTCACCGTGCACAGTTTCATCACGTGACACCAGCAGAGAACCGTGATTTTTCTGCAGATATAGTTGCAAGCAGTATATAATGCATTCTCTTGACTAAAACGTGTTTCCATCACTATCACAGCGCCAGCACAGTTTGATCTTTTGATTTGTCTGCTGGTTTTTGCACAGTTGGGATTCAAAATATTCTTCCTCCTCCTTATTCCTGAGTTTGGTGTGGGACAGTCGTGAGCAACATATCATGCACTCTCTTGAATAAAGAGTCGTGTTTCCGTGACCATTCCAGTGGCATTCATCTTCACCAGGCACGATTCAAGGAGAAGGACATGGACATCCTTATTCCTGAGTTTAGTGAGGCATATCCGTAAGAAGCATATCATGTATTATCTAACCCTAAATCTGACTAAAGACACGCCATTCCGTGACCGTTCTCCCATGCCTGAAACAGATTTTTGCAGTCGATGGTGTACAGTCAATCCAGATTGTTGAAAAATAAGGCAATCACGACAAGTCGTTGTGCATTTTCTCTACAGCTGCTCCTTTAACAGCTATTCACAGCCACACAATTTAAAGATCCATAACTCATGATGAGTGCATCATCGCCTGCAGGAACCCCTTCAGGAGTCTTGATAGTTGCTCCCTGTTGATTTGTTTGTTTGTGCAACTGTTGTCAAGTGCAGTCAGAGGCCGTTTTTCACCTGGCTACATGCAGGGTTGTGTTATTAGAAGTGGACAGTCCCATTTTAATTTTGTGTCCAGCATCAGATTAACTGCAGTTTTGCAGCCAAATTTCGCTGCAATGTGGTGGGGCCAAAACAAACTGTTTTTGTGGAAAATCCTTATAGCGTTGGGGGATGTTTTTTGGCAGAAGTCTGCACTCTTTTCCGTCAGCAGGATTACGCAAAACCTCGCTTCTCTTTGTAGAACTCCCGGCTGAGGATTATTGTGAAAGCTGTCGAAGACACTTCCAGTCATTCAAAACGGCACAGCCAGAATTTTGATGGAGAACCCTGAGTGACTTTTTCAGGGAAGAGAGTCTCTGTGTGTTCAGTGAGGAAAAGCAGATCAAGCTGAATGGCAGCTGACATTAAAAAGGTTGGCAGGGATCATTGTTATGTTTCCCGAAGTCAGTGTGAATGAGTCCCAATTGGAAGTAGGTAACCTAGACAGGTTGATGACTTTTTTTGCCTATGTGGAGCATGGCGTCAAAGTTTGTTGATCATTTGGAGGGTGTGAGGTTTCGGTTCAATGCTGTTTGCAGCCTTAATTGGAATTGTATCTCGCTTGTTTGTTAAAAAAAAAGAAAAAAAGACCGTGTAATCTTGCTAATACTCCAACAGACAAACTAATACCAGAAAGGTAAATACACCATTCACAAAAAGTTAGGGATTTTTTGGGTTTTCGGGTGAATTTTCTGGAGGAATCTAAAATGTGTTATAACCTTTACAGGTGAACTTAAATTGAGCTTCTCTAAATTTTTAAGTGCACATATCCAACTGTTCCGTGTTTGAGTAGTTTTTGCATTTTGTTCCCTAACAAGGAGCTGAATGGCAAAATTCACAACAATTGTTTGATCCATGAATCAACCAATACGTCCTTGTTTAATTAGAATTGGTGTTTGTACAGTCCTCTTCATCATGCTGTTCACATTTGACACCATGAAACCAAGACAACACCTAACGATTGATCAACAGTACCTCGCAATTGCGGGGCTTCAAACAAGATGTTCTCAAAGGGAAGTGACCACTGAGCTCACAGTGTCATCAGCAGGTTGCAACAGAGAGAGACAGACTCAGAGTCACAGAAAGACATACAAGTGTCTTCGGAAATAAAAGACAAAAACAACAACAAAAACACCTGTTGTTAATTTTGCCATTCAGCTTCTATTTCAAGAACAGCACACTGTGCAAAAAAATACTGAAACATTCAATAATTAGAGATTCACATTCAAAAGTTTAGCAAAAGTTCAGTTTACCTTTAAACGTTATAATGCATTTTAGACTAATCCTGAAATTTCACCTGAAAGCTGAATTAACCTCTTTTTCTGAGTAGTGTTTTTGCAGATGTGTTATGGTTTCTTTTGCAGCATTGTGTATATTAGAGGGATCCCCACATATCCGTCCGAAGTCGATCTAATTTCTTTGGGACTCCGCGAGGATGATGTCAGACATGAGATCATGCCGTTCACACCGCAAAGCAGCTGCAGAGAAAACCTTTCACCTCTCAAGTCTCCAGAGAGAGAGAGTGAGAGAGAGAGGAGGGAGTTCCCCTGTTTGGATAGTGACGCAACGTAACTGAAAGACGTTAGCATGGATGGGCTGTGACTTCCCTTTAATCGGAGTCTTAAAAATACGACTGGAGCGGGAGGTTTTTGGTCTTTGTCCGACATCAAAGCCGGACCTCTTCTTCATGTTTTGAAATTGCGCCACAGGTTGGACCTCATGAATATTTACGAGTACGGAGGCTGTGCCACCCCACCCCCCCAAGCCCCTGGGAGGACTCACCGCCTCGAGAGCGACCTGTAGTCACCCAAGAAGCAGCACTGGCTCGCCAAGAAGTGTGATCGGCATTTGGATGGTGATCAGTGGGCACCACAAGGCTGGCATCACGCTGGGCTATGGGTTTGGAGGGGTGGAGAAACAGATGGGCCATCTGGTGACTCGCTGGCATCGGACAGGTGCGACTAGCATCAACAGAGCGGACCGTGCAGTGTTCCGAGACCACCTGCCCTACTATGACTCTTTCACGTGTAGTCAGAAGCGCCGTTGACACGTTTATCAAGGTCTGACTCGAGGAAAAAAAGGACAGTGGTCAGTGTTGTCCAAGTTATTTAGAAATTGTAATGCGCGACATTTCCAAGTAATTACAGTGGGTGTTCAATTTAAGACAGACTTATGTCCCTTTGGTGCTTATGCAATCTAAATTTGCACACAAGTCAGACCGTAACTAACCCAAGGACCCCCTGTACAAACCACAAAAGTTGCTCAATAAAAGGCTCGAATAGCTTAGGGTCGACATTGGGGCAATCTGATGGAACACACAGTAGGCCCAAAAAAATCCAATATATTGGAAACGACGCATGTTTTGAATGACAAAAGGAATCGCTATGTTGTTTCGAACTAGTTCCATATTTTGTTATTTGACTGAATGATGCAACTGCTTTTACCTGCCATTCGAAAGATGGTACAGGGGGTCCTCAGTTTACAATGGTGTTCCATTCCTACGGTGGCGACATAACCCCAATTTTCTTTGTAAATCGAAACGCCCTGTAGTCTATCACTAACCTATGCTAATGCAGTAGTAAAGTCATTATTAGAGTAAATACACCAATATTTCTGCATCTTACTGAGTCACTTACAGCAGTAGTGGAAGAAGTACTGTTTCTCATTGTTTGTTTCTACATGACTGTGTTATAAGGCCTACTGGTGGCCAAGGTGGGCACACCAGATGGAGCAGCACAATGAATGGAATTACAGCATTAAATCATGATGCACAAACAGATTATTGGCATTTCCATTCATTTCAATGGGGAAAGATCATTTAAGATACAAGTGATTTTAGTTACGGACGTGGTCATGAAACAAATTAACTCATATCTCAAGGCACCACTGTAATTATATTACGATATCATAATTTATAATTTGCAGTCCCCTAAAAGTGTTGTCATCTGTGTCCTTAGAGTATCGGTGCTTAGTATCGGAGCATTTTTACGGGTACAGAGGACTGTACAGATGTGTGTGTATATGTGTATATATATATATATATATATATATATATATATATATATATATATATATATATATATATATATATATATATGTGTGTGTGTGTGTAATTGTGACATCGATATTGCACTATGGAGTACCCGAAGAAAATCCATGGAAACACAGGAATAATATACAAACTCCACAAAGGAAGGCCAGTGCTAACATTTAACCCAAATTCTCAGAACATCAGAACTTTGGAAAAAAAAAAAACAACACTCTTTGCATCACACATTTTAAGATTAGGTGTTAAAATGAAACAAAAGTGACTATAGGTGTATTTTCACCAAATTTTCAGGTCCACTGTGCGACTATTTCCATCTCTGTTTCTCTTATTTACAATATTACATGAGCCACTAAGCTAATAGCTATTATTATTCTAATCTGCCATGATTATCGTGCTCCAGTTGCAGATGTTTTGCACTTCCATACAGCCCTTCACTATGTTGCTGTTTGGTCGTTTTTTTGTTGTTGTTTCCACACACACAAATACACAACTTTAAAACATGTGCACACTGGGGACATAGAAACACACATTGGTGGAAAAAGAGACAGACAATCTGGCGGAGGGTGGCTATTAGTCTCACTGCACGCTTTCTTTGGATAATTACACCATCCAATATATATGTCTGCCTGTCTATAGAAGTACTCTTGTCTATACTTTGCTTCTGAACTGCTTGTAATGGAGATGGCACATTTTTGGTCCTTGGAATTTTTGAATTTTATCACATGGACGAAAGTATTG
Source organism: Phyllopteryx taeniolatus (assembly GCF_024500385.1). Taxonomy (NCBI): domain Eukaryota; kingdom Metazoa; phylum Chordata; class Actinopteri; order Syngnathiformes; family Syngnathidae; genus Phyllopteryx; species Phyllopteryx taeniolatus. Next base: position 7,463,542 of record NC_084521.1, on the reverse strand, counting down.
CGACACCTATTGATCAAGACTCAGGACAAGATAAAAAAATTTTTATGGGGTTGTAAGATTTTTATAGTGGCATTTGTACAGTATCAGTTTTACAACCCTAAATAACAACAGCCTTTTCTTATTGTGTGCTTTAAAGATGCGACCGTATCCCTACTCACAGCTGTATCCTGACATAACCAATAGCAATAAACGCACTGTTATCTGCGACAGCGAGCCTCGCTTTTTCCATCAACAAAAGCGCAATACAGGTTTTTCTCATTTAAAAAAAAAAAAGGAAACAATGCAAAGTCAATAGTTTTTTAATCCTAGAGCACCATCATATAACCTTTTTGTTGTAATGTTTTAAGTAGCATTTTAACACTCTTGTAACAATATGGAGGGTTGTTTGTGCCAAAATTAAATACCTGTTGATGTAACAGTAATTCAATTAAATTAAATAATCGACTGTAATATATCAAATTATTTATTTCAAGACTATTTTAGTGATTTAATGACCTTTTTTGATGATTGAATGACATGATTATTTCATAGAATTTGTAATAATTTAATGCAATGGTAACCTTTGTTTTTATTTTATGGCATTTAAAAACTGTTTTTAAATGTTTGTTAGAATATGCTATGCAATTGGCTGGTGACCAGTGGTCTGGCCCAACTTCCTCCTACATTTGAAAAACATGCGTGTGTGGTTAATTGAAGACTTTAATTTGCCAATTGGTGTGAATGAGGGCATGAATGTTTGTTTGCTAGAACATCTGAACTTCATTTGGGGTTAATCAGAGGCACTTATAGTGGCAGGTGCGTGCTGACTTTTTTAATGTGATTGATTAATTCACACATCTCAGTTATAAGGTATGCAGACTTGTGTAATCACATTATTTGAGTTATTTTTACTTCCCCTCTCAAAGATTTTAAAGAATGCAATTGAGTTGTGCAGTTTATAGCTCACATTAGTTGTGGAAAATGTTTTAAAATTATCTATCTTGATCTTTTTGTTTTATGGAACAAAAAATTAGCATTTGTTTACCGGGTGTTTAGACTTTTTTTTGTATGTGCCCTGCAATTGGCTGGCTACAATGCTAGGGAGTATCTCGCCTCTCACCCCAAAGTCAGCTTGGATAGGCTCCAGCTCATCTACCACCGTAGTGAAGACAACGCTGTAGAAAATGGGTAGATTCTTATCATCACACCTTTTGTCTGGGTCATCACCAGTACCTGTCTTCTGCAGTGGTTCGTTTTTTCGTCCCTCTCGGAATACCGGAGCAATGCGTGCATGTCACTGTGACAACCTTAGGCGGGAGTGTCGTAGGGAGGGAGGGTAGGAAAGGGCTTGGAAACAATATCAAAGACGGCGCAAGACCGCTGGCTCTCGGAAACCACGAAGACTTGAGGGTATTCACAGGATTCCGCAACCAGCTTGGCTGTCAAAAAGGATACGTGGCTCTCAGGAGAGCGTCCCTGGTTAAATAACGATTAAATGCCAATCTGGTGGAAAGTGCGGAAAGTACCACCTGCGTCCTGTTTTCACAATCGTCGAAAACACACTTCTCGTTTACATGCGCGTGTGTGTGTGCTGAAAAAGTGTTTCTATTTTGCAGGGTGAAGTGTCCGCCGCCGGCCGAGAGAAGTTGAGCTCCGCGCTCGAGTTCAACAGGGCCACTTCCTGATGATGACAGTAAACATGGGTGAGTGGCGGTGCACGAGCGGGAGCGCACCTTCCTCACACTTCCTCTGGCGGGAGAAAAGAAAACAACTCACAAAAAAGTGCGCAACCGGGAGCTCCAGATGGCCCGTTTTGTTTTACGACATTCTTTTATGAAATGTTCCCTCCGTTTTATACACTTTATAAGACTGTACACTGTGTGGGTGTATTTCCACTATTTAGACCAGGGGTCCCCAAACCGTTTCCTGTGAGGGCCACATAACTTTTCCCTTCTCTGATGGGGGGGGCCAGGGTCAGTTTGTAACAGAAAAAGTGTGACGATCGCAGGGGTGCCTAAACATAAATATTTATTGTTTTCCAGAAAGCAACACATAACCAAATATTAATAACCCTTTCCGGGATCTTCACAGAAAAAAAAGTCAGGAAATACGTACAAATGTATTCTGCTGAGCTAACAGGCCACCTTTTAGCTTTGAGAGTTTGTTTGCTCGCATTTGGCCTTGCAAGCTATCATACTTGTCTTTGTGACAGGATTCATAGTGTCGGCGCAGATTGTACTCTTTGAATACCGCCTCTCGACAGATAAGACAAACAGCCTTTTCTTTACATTGAACAAATAATAATAATTGTTTGTCCACTGCAGGTTAAATGCCCAGCATTCTGAATCAATTTTTCTCTTTCCTAACCTTTAAGCCATTATTCTGTTCTATTTGACAGTGGCCAGTCTAGGATTTTTTTTCTGGGGCGGGGGGTTCAGGTAGGGGCACAGATTGCAGAAGGGTGGAATGGAATGTCACGTTCTATTCGTGTATTAGTCTCGATCGCGTGGCCAGACTGGAAAAAAAATAAATCATAATGCGTCTCTGGTATTGTTCAGAGGGCCGGGCCAAATGTGGAGGCGGGCCTTATACGGCCCGTGGGCCGTAGTTTGGGGACCACTGATTTAGACAATAAAGCACTGAAATAATCAGATCAATATCTTTTGTCCAAGCAGACTAAACCTAGCATGTTTTGGATCTGCCTTGTTTCCACAGATGACGGTCTCCAAAATGGACCCCGACAGCCCAGGAACTTACAAGGTCAGTTTTCTGCATTTCATCACACAGTGGCCGCGTCCCTCGAAGGCTGGATTTACACTGCAGGTCCAAGTGCCCAATTCCCATTTAATCTCTATTTAATGCCAACACTTGCGATTCGTATCTCAAATAAACTTTTCACATTGAAATGAATGGAAATGAGATTAATCCATTCTAGCCGCTCCCCCTAAAAAAACAAAATTATTTTTAATAAGAAAAATAGGACTCTATAGTATTGTGCTGTATTAAAATATACAATAAGAACTTAATAAAGTAAAATGTAAAGAATTAAGTTTTTGCAATGTTTTTTCACTACTTCACTTCACTTCTGCTGAACTTAATCCTTGTTACTATTTTGGCTTTTTTGCGACACTCCCTCTCACATTTTTCGATGATGTCATGCTTTAAATTAATTTATATCATCGGTGCTTCTCCGCTCTCACTTTCTTAGGACCCATGCTTGGAAAAAATACATTTGGCAAAATACCTGCACAAAAAAAAAAAATGGAAAATGCGAGCACAAAACACAACAGATACCTACCTGCACTTTAGCTGTGAGGCAATCAGCATGAACTGATCGTGGCCAGATGTTGTGAGGTTGGCTGCCACCACAGAATTTAGTGTACATGTCAACTGAAGGACCCATGCCTGAAAATTAAAAGGAAATGGGCTAATTTTGTTTGAAGCAGCCAGTTTGAGTGAATTTCAGTGCTTTGGCAAACACCTACCCTGTAATTCACCCAAATAGTTCAGAATCAGAACCAGGTACACGCGACAGATGGGCGTCGGTAAATTGGGAAGCTTCTCTTGACTATCCTATCTAATGTGGACAGAGCATGGTGTCAAAACTTTATGCTATCATTTGGAGGTTTAGTTATGAAAAAGGGGGTGCAAGGGCCCTGGAAAGAAAGGGGGGGGGGGGGGGGGGGGAATGAGCCCCTGACACCAGTTTCACCAATCAACACGAAATTGAGTAAACATGTTTATCATAGCAGGATGCATGCAAAAATCTCAAGGACGTGGCCTGATTCCAATCTGGATCCCATGTGTGTGTGTGTGTGTGTGTGTGTGTGTGTGTGTGTGTGTGTGTGTGTGTGTGTTTCATTTATTCACTTGAAACATGCAGTGTAAATCCAGCCAAGCGTTTTGTGTAATCAACAATGAAAATGGTTCATTTCACATATTTTTACATTAACGAGGTTTTAACATGTTTTTGCTCTGGAATAATTGTGAATTATCCTTCTTTGAAGCATTTTTATTGAGAGAGAATTCTTTTTTGTTTGTTTATCCCAGTTTTGGATAATTGCACACGATCCAAGTATAGGCAGTTATCGTTCACACACACACACACACACACACACACACACACACACACACAGTCACATGCACATGAGTTAACTGCTGAGCCCCATATGAACTCTGTTGGTAACCAAAACAGCAGCACCCACCGATGCATGTGAGCAGTGTCTCTTAGTGTTGAGTCTTACTGCATGTTCTGTGTTATTCAAGGCAAATTTGTGTTATGCGGAGACGCCATCGTTTGTGATGATTAGCGTTCCACGTTCCAGTTGACAACACGACGTGAGGGCGCTCCGCAATGTTGTGTGCGTCCATGTTCATGTAGCATGTGTACACAATAGTAATTTCTATAGTTTCGGTAGCTTTGTAGTACGTACAAAATCAATACAAACTATTCTCTTAGTTCTTGTCAGCATTCAAGCAAGTCAGTCAGTCAGTTTAAGAGCAGGGGTAGGCAATGTGATTTCCCTAGGAAAACCCCCGTTCTGAACCCCCAGCCCCCTCTGCCACGACAATATATGAATAGAGGATTAACTATGTTCACATTCTCTTTTTAAATCAGAGCCTTTCTTGTTAGTCAAACTTTAACTTCTCAAACACGCTACTGTCAGTTTTTTGCAAGCTGGAAGTTTTCTGGGACCACATTTTTGATGGTGCGTTGCCTCGTGTAGTTGCTGTGTGTGTGTGTGTGTGTGTTATGTGTGTGTGTGTGTGTGTGTGTGCATGCATGCATGCATGTGTTTGCGCGCGAGCTTGTGTGTGTGGAAACGAAGTTAGTACAAGTTTGTCTCCGGCTGCTAATCCTGCCGGATGCCTATGCCATGATGTGTCACTCGGCACCAGGAAATCCCCTCAATGTCTTTATTCAGACTCTCGCGTGCACACATACACACACACACACACTTAGTTTTGCTTGTCACAGCTCTGTTAAATCTTTACGCCGCCGTTTTTGCATGCGACTTCGATGGTGAAATGAAAGCAAACAGCAAACACTCATACAGCAGCATATACTGTCGCTACCATGAGAAGCTAACATCTCAGTCCCCATCTTAACTCCTTCAAATTGACTCAAATGCACGTGGTAAAATGTTGACTAAAATAACACATGCAAAACACTACCTTTGATCATAAGTGACAAAGCAAATGGCATCATATAGCCAATTGTCGCGAGAAGCTAACATTGCAGTCTGTGTGTCTATTGTTTTTTCAAACAGCACAAACAGATGGACTCAAGTGGACAGCATCAGTCACAGAAGAGTCAAATCCAAGTCCTTTGTTCACAATAAAATAAGAAAAAGGTCCTGTGAGGACACATTTTGGTCAAACTCCCATTTTTTTTACAAGCTTTAATGTTTGTTTGAAAAAGTCCCTTATACTTTATTAGGTCTTTTTTTCCAGTTTATCCTAGATAGAAGCCTGGGAAAAAAGGAGTTGCAGAGCAATGATGCAATGCCTAAGCAATCGACCTCCATTGTATAATGTTGCTTGCTGGGAGCCCCTTGCTGTAATGCTGGTCGAGATTTTACCCAAACACCGGAGAAACAGCATCAGAATTCATGTGCAATACAGTACATCGAAAGAGCAGTCGGGTCACATTGACACTGCCGTTCCTTGGCAGCGATATCGCCCCCCCAGCGTTCCTCTGGGCTGGCGGTTAGCCTTGGCGAGTCGGCTCCTCATTTATATGCAAAACGAAAACACGCAACAAAGACGAAACGTGATGTTCATGCCTGTAAACATATTTTACTTGTAAAACGTATAAAACATTAGGCACCATATACAGCACAGGTGTCAGATTCAAGGTTCGGGGGCAAGATCCGGCCCGTCACATTGTTTTATGTTGCCCGTTAAAGCAAATCATGTGTGTCTACTTTATTTCTTGCTGAAATCTGTACCAAAATTGCAAGTTGGCTTCATTTTTAATAACGTTGGGATATTACGACCTTTTTTGTTACCACACCTCTTTTTAAAAATTTATTTTACAGTAGTTGAACAAACTATTTTGCTTGACTTCGGATTTCATTAATATTATTCATTCATTTGTTGCCTATGTGTAATAATATGATGAGGTGATAGTTTCACAGTCATCACAGCCCTTTGACAAAAATGAGTTTGACACCCCTGATACAGTATTCAATTAGGACTGGACTATCATGCTTGTATGGACATTGCCTCATTTTCATAACATAAAAGAATTAAAAAAAAAAAATAATGTTTTCCAAGTCACCCCGCCCCCAAAATTAGTCTCTTTCCTACTTATTAGTCTTTTTTGGGGGGGGAGACAAAATCTTACTAACTTCAATTTTACGTTGTTTTTCTTACAGGCTATGTTAAGTCATTTCATTGCGATTGAAGCATTTTTCTATGAAAAAAGGTTAGTGAAAACCTAAGCTAAGCTAAGTCTCAGGCTCCACTCTGTGTTCTGTTTCGTATGGATATGGACTTAGAGCCATAGATCCATTTTTCCCAGACTTACAAGAATATAAAACAGTAGTGCCGCCAAAATAAAGTCTATTTGATACAAATTTCTGTGATTTATTTTTGAACAAAATGTTACTGGACGGTATGTTATGTCATTTGAAACCAGTGAGATTCCTGGGGTTTGGACTAGTTGTCATGGATATTAATGTTGTACTTTCTCAAAAAACAAACACAAATGGTTAACATTAGCATGAGAAGGTAACGTAGCTGCATCTTCACTCAGTGGTCTATCTTGTCAAAAGGATTTGCTTTTTGAAGTCTCCAGGGATGAACGTCCTTATTCCGAAAGATTTTCTGATTGAATTGATGGGAGGACATCCCGACGTTCCCAGACTTTCCCAAAGGCGATACCGTTTCTTTTCGGAAGTGTTGACAGCAAAGGGCAAACCGAACCGCGGCCCCCCCACCGTCGCCCTGTGAATGACGACGTTGTCCTCCCATTTCATCACTCGTGCGTTTCTTTAAAACGTGTTTCTGTAGACACACACAAGCGCACACATGCAGGCTTCTGTTGTTTGTTTTGTATCCTTGACTGCGAACACACAGTGTGGTGTGCGGTTCTCAGGCTGTAACAACACAGAGAGATGAACAGCGGCCAATGAGAAACAGAACAAAACTCTCTTAACTTCAGTGAAAAGTAATAAAGTAATAAAAGTCACGCCGTACATTTTTGAACATTAATGATCTAGTATGAAATGAACTCAACCATTATTGTTATGTAAAACATCACAAACACACACATGCAACACTTGGCATTTGGTATATGGCAACTATAGAGGCAAACGCAAGATGCTAATGTCGCAGTCTACGGTTTTACTCAATGCGCTTTCAGATGCACTCAAATACACGTTCACATATAACTGACATATAAAACACAGTTCTTTCAGAATGCAATTGACGAGCACATGTCTTCATATAGCCTGTTGGCGGTGAACGCGAGAAGCTAATGGCGCAGTCTACATCTTCGCTCTCTTGTTAAAGAAGGACTTAAATGCACGACAGCAGTCACCGATCATCTAAAATCTGAAACATATTTTCCCCAAGTGCCCATCCATGTCTTAGTGACTCAAAAAAACAAGATAAATCGTTAATTTCCTGAAGTGGAGTAATTTGTATTCAGGACAGACATAGTGACTCACTTCCTGACATGGTTCCAGTTAGACGTGCCGCTAGAGCCGTTGGCTTACATTGTAACTAGTTAGAATGTAACTGGCCCTCTGAGGTATGCCAGCTATGTCTTTGTGCTATCCCTTTTTCTTATTGCTATCTAATGCTTAAACAAGGAAAAGACATGCTAATCGCCTTTTTTCAATACAAGCAGCAAATTGCTACTACATCATTTCATGGTTTCTCTCAAAACAATGAAAACATGCTTGGTTAGTGTTTAAAGTAGGCATATGCGAGTACTGTTGATGAAACGGTGTTATGAGTTCATATCTTGATGATATTTACTAATGGTCGTGGCACAGGTCAAACCATTAGGTACACTTTTACATTCTGATGAGATCCAAAGTATTACAGAAAATAAATTAAAAGAAAATCTAAAAATATGACAAAAATACATACTTTATTAAACAATGTAAAAAATGCTTGGCAAAAATACAAATGTATTAGGAGATAACCTAAAACTCTAGGCAAAAATACAAAAATAGGGAAAATAAGAGAAATATTACACAAAACTATTTGGAAAGGTTTATTTGAGAAAACATACAAAAATATTAAAGTAAAAATCTATCCATCCATCTATCCGTCCATCATTTTCTTCTGCTTATCTGAAAAATAAAAAAAACTCTTAAGATTCATGGAAAAAAATCTTACAGCCATTTTTGAAAACAAAATATTTTCGACAGAAAATACAATGTTATCCTTTTTTCAATTAAAAACAGTATTACATGCACCCTAAGTCTGTGCTTTCACCCTTTTTATCGTGTTATTTTAGTAAATAACATGAAATTGTTGAGCCCAGTGTTTGTGCGGCACCCATATAGACATTTTTAAAGCTGCTACAATTAATTAATTAAACGGTACATTTACCAGTATCGCTATCCACTTAACTGCTCCGTTTGTCTGCATTTGCATGGATATCCCCCTTTTGTGTATCATGACCTCCTAGAGGGCCCCACCAATGCGTTGTGATTGTCTGGCCTTTTAATTAGAAAGAATGCGGTCTTTCCTGCTGTTGCTGTTGCACTGTACAGTGTGTGCGCTTGGTGTCTGAGCATCAACAAAGCTCCTCTTAAGATTATTAAGAGCACCACTGGCATAATTGCTTCTATTAAAGTCTTGTGCGTGTGAACATGGGAGAGTGCGGCTCGACGTGTGTGCTATTTTTGCAGCGGCAACAAAGGTTCAATGAATGAATTCTCATGCTTTGATAAAAACGTGTTGTTTTTAGGGCTGTATGTCAAAAAGTTAGACAAAAATAAAAAAATATTAAGGAATAGTACAAAACATTATACCAAAAAATATGAAGAATAAAGAATAAGAAATTAGTGAGAGAGAAATCAAAATTCATATGACAGTTGCCATCACTGGCACTTGCGTAATCTAACGAGCGCTCGAGCAAAAATGCTCAAATTATTACAGAAAACTCAAAAGAAATATACATAATATAAAGCTACACAAATATGAGATAAAAAAAATTGTCCAAATAATAATGAAAACATTACATACAAAATAAATATTGCAAACAATACAAAATATTAAATTAAAACAAATTATTTAAAATCTAAAAATTAAAATATTACTCAGAAATACAAAGCTACGAGAAAATAATACAAAATATTAGAGAAAAGTTACTAAAATATAAAATGAATAATACAAAAACATTTGGTTAAAAAAAACTACAACAATATTAAACAAAAGATACAATACTAAGGTATCGTAAAAAATTTTTTAATGAAAATGCAATGCTCCAAATACTACAGAAAGAAAATATCCAAATGATCCACAAATATGAGAAAATAATAATATACAAAATATTGTACAAAATATTGTCCAAAAAACACAAACTACTATACAAGAGATGTATCACTTTAACATACTTCCTCAACACCAATTAGTACTTTCCTTTTGAGCCAAGCCTTCTGGAATGTTAGGGAGTTACAGAAAGAGCGCACAAAACACGAAGTGGAGTTTTTAAGCAAATGGCTGAGCGCAGGTTCCACAGAAAAAAAATGTAAATAGTTGAATTCATCAAAAGTAAATAGGTGAAGGTTAACTGTAGAGCAAAACCAGATCATAATACCGACACATGATGGATGATAATTATCAGTTTACTAGCCTTTCGAAAGTGACTGCGTGGCTGTTGGTATTTGTACGTATGTGTCTTGTGTGGGAGGGCGGACTTTGAATGAGACACGCGATCATCATGAACAATAAAAACTTCCAAAACAGAAGTTACTCAATGCCAGAAATATGTCAAGGAGGGAAAGTCTTACCTGGATGACTCGCCCTGAAACTTTTGGGTTTTTGTTTGTTTGTGTGTGCATAAACAGTGAACTCCCATTCATAAGTGCCAGACTTCTCGGCTATAGTTGAAAATTCACGATATAGAGAGACCATGTCAATTTATACTTATAGTTTTACCCCTACCACATGCTTTAATCTGCAATCGAAAAGTATATCTGCAATCTAGCATGCAATAGGTGACCAGCAATATAGCGGGGGAACCCTCTTCAGTAATAGCAACTTATATGTCCTCTGGAGTACGATGTCGCGACTGTGTGTAACTCACCTGTTGTGCTTCCTTGCCCTCTTAGATGATGAAGAAGCACTCAATTCCATCATGAAGGACCTCGCAGCCCTGGGTTGCTGTTACACTCAGCACAACAGCCACAAGCCCAAGAGCAGAACCTTGCTGTACAAGCAGGTAATCAAGTCCAATCAACCAGGAAACCCTGTGATAAAACTTGAAGTGTTAGTTTTTTACCTTCTCACCAAATTTGGCAAGTCTTACAACGATATACTCCACAAACATGGCTGACACGCTTGCTGAAAACATTTCACAAAGACATGCTACCAAAATTGACATGCCACAAACATGGCTAAAATGCTACAATAAGAACAACATTCTACAAACACGGCTGACACTCTACTGAATACTGCCTTCCACAAAGATGGTGGACAAATTGTGAAACGAACAACATTCTACACACATGGCTGACATGTTTGTGATTGGGGAAAAAAAGTTATTTGTTAGTCCGCTTTTTTTACTGCAATAGTTAAAAATGATGCTCTCAGTAACCTTTTTTTTTTAGATTTAATGACTCTTTCCAAAGAAAGTGTGGAGCCAGAGATCAACTATAATGGTAAACTAACAGTGAGCAAGAAGAGTTTCGGGGGGCGGGCCTACACTTTCCTCTCAGCTAATTGGCCGCTCGCTCTCCTTGCGCTATGACCTCACGCAGACTTGCAGGCTCCTCTGGATTCCTACGCCTTCGGGTGACGCTTCTATAAATAGAACTGCTGCGATTGTGTCATGCTGCTGCCTTGTCGGACTCACGTCACATGATGGCGTTATCTGAAATAAACCAGAGGATGTCCAAAGTCCAGCTCGGGGGAAATCTGTGGCCTGTGGCTTTTTCTTTTTATTGGTCCACATAGAAATAAATGAAAATAATTAAACTTGGCTTCAAAGGTGTTACAATCCTTTGATGCCAAGTTATTTGAATTTCCTGGTGTATGTCGAATTGTCACAGTCTATGCCCACATCTTCCGCCACAGTTAATATTTCCATTTGTCTAGTATCCCTGATTTCAGTTTGGGTTTATTCGACTGAATTCATTCATTAGGACGAGTTGGTTATCGTGAATTCACCCAAAATGCTTCAAACCAAAATGGCCAACTTCCTCTTCAATATTGGGCATGAATCCCTGGGACAGTTTCGTGTGTTCGGTTATAACATACATGTCCGCCCAAATATTCGTGTTGATGTGTGAATCTGGTTTCCGGGTCACATTGTTTTCCAGGGGCCCACGAGCCCCCATTTTCTTGACGAATGATCATAAAACTTTAACAAAATTAGCCAAAACAAATTCCATATTTAAGACAAAATGGATTCTTTATTTATTTTGGTGCATCCTGTCACACTGCAAAAATTAGTCATCAACAAGAAAGAAAAAAAGTCATGAAATTAGGAATGTACGACATTATTTTAGGAAAATTATCTGCCAATAGAACGGGTAGATTTCTTAAAATACTGTAAGTTAACATTGCTAGTCACATCTGTGCTTAAGCTCTAACAAAACAGTTTTCCTGCAGTTAAAATTGATTTCACTTCTCATAAAACTGTGAATTACTGAAACATTTGGTGAGTTTTTGATTACAAAAAAAATGCGATGTCGACATCCGTGCAGTTGCAAACTCATCTCACGTCAACTTTGCCATTAAATTGTGAATCACTGAAAGCTTTGGTGAGTTTTTTTAACATGTTAAAGCCCCTCAAAAAGGCGAGTTAATTGCCGGAATAGAAGAGATTTCACATCCATGCTCAAGCCACAACAAAAACAGTTTAAGTGCATTTGGACAGACACTGATTTCACTCCAACTTTATGCCGTAAAAGTGTGAATCACTTTCAAGGTGTATAACTCCCTTCTGTTTTTGTTGTTTTGTTTCTCAACAGGATTTAAGAGTCAAGCTGGAGCATGACAGAGAAAAACGGTACGTATCCCAGCCTTAACTCTTCCGTCTGGAGCTCTTTTTGTGATGCCTGGGATTTTGTGTCAAGAGAGGGGTGCGGGAGTAATCACAGTTACATGCTCGAGTGCCGCAAAGAGAAGGAAACATTCTTGCGTTGACATTTAGCCGAGCACTTGCGTTTCTGGCTCGGGAAGCTCAAGTCTCACGAGATTATGCCAACGTCATGCCTTATGATGGTTTGAACGGCAAGGTTTGAGGCATATTTTTCTGGAAAAAAAAAAGTTCAACTCCAATTTTGTCCACGTTTAGGGGACGTTTGACTTAATTAAAATAATTAACTAATTGACCATTTTTATCCGAAATACTTGCCCCTGCGATTGGCTGGTGACCAGTCTAGGGTGCACCCAACCTCTCATCCCAAAGCTATCTCACCTGCCACCCTAATGAGGACAATCACTTTAGAAAATGGTTGTCCATGTTTGGAACTGGATGTTCCAAACAAACCCGCTCATTATTTTTCCATTTGACATCCCAAGAATCCTTCAAGACGAACAAGGATTTCTCAAAGAAGCACCAGTGGGAATCAGACAAGAACTTTCTAGAATAATTGTCTTGCCTTGATTCCAAAGAATACAGCTCAGTGCATTTGGCCATTGGTGCGCCTCCAGCAGAAAAGGACTTCACACTGGCTCTGGCCACATTTTCACAGCTCCTAATTGGTCGCCGGCAAGGAGAGTACGAGATGTCTGTGTACCCGAGTTGCCTTTGTTCCGCTGTCTAGCTCATTTTTTTTTAACAGAAATTTTTTTTTCTGTTAATTTTTTTCTGTAAAAAAAAAAGGTGTGTCAAAGATTAGTTGAGACTGTCATCATGTGTGTCATAGCAAGTGCATTTTTCTATGGGTTAGTGTGTGTGTGAAATTGCCATGTTTTTTTCCATTTTGTTTCATGTATATTTTATTTTTGCACAAACAGCCATCCATATATGAGTAATTAGATATTTAATTCATTAAATATTACATGCACATATATATTTTACCAATCAGATGCAGATGTAAATTTACACACGCTTATTGATTCCATCAATAAATAAATACAAACACCTCTCCATTACCGTATCAGGCGTCTTAAACCACTGAGTAGTTTTACTTTATTTAAGTTTACTACACTGTGGTCTGTTATTATATTTGCATGTCAGTTCCGAATGTTGAAGTCTCACTTAAAATAGGGCCTGTACCGTTAATAAAGGGTTTTACGACAGCCTGGAACAAATGAATCCGTTTCCCAGGATTTGGCCGTCGTCTGCCGGTCTGCCTGACTCAGTAGTACCGTGTCGCCCCTCCACAATGGAATCTCATTGGACCTTCTCTCTTTTCATTGGCAAGC